>NW_026624289.1:91146-92979 GCF_030028575.1 Malurus melanocephalus
CCACCAAAGCTCTTTGCACAGCAGATCTGATTCTGGGCCCCAGGGATGGCATCAAGTTCTTTCCACCCATTTTTCATTCGTGCTGCCATATATAATCACAGGGCAAGCTGATCCAAATTTTACTTAATCTTTGTAAATGGAAATGTAATRATCAGAWTAATAGAAAAGAGAGTCAATTTGCTGATCACAGAGGTTTTTCAGCACAATGAAAAACTGTAACAGAGGATCAAAGAACCAGAATTCTGAAAGCCTTTTAAGCCATTCTGAATGTATTAGACACATTAGATGATAAGCATACAAATATTAGCATTGTTTACATTGGAATTCAATCAATGCAAAATCAAATGGGTCCMAATTATTAATAATTTCTACACTGCTATGTCCACTCAGACTTATCCAGTGGGCAGATAAAATAATAAAACTGACAGGCATTCCTATGTTGTGTGCTTCCAGTAAATCAGCTTACATGSTGTAACATGAATTTCTCAGAGGTGTCTCACTGTTTTCTGTGTGTAATATGGAACCTTATTAACAATTTTAGATGTAGCCTTGCCTTCACTGTAAACTTTGCAAAGTTTCCAGCATTGTACAAGCTTTAAACAGTTCCCCTGTGTTGTGCAGATTGATGGTGTTTACATTAACAAAACCCAGTGGAGAAAGAAAAGGTTTGGCTTCCATTTGTTTCTCCCTCATTTTCTGGGACTGTAGATACTGCTGCAAACACTGTGATAATCCCAATCCCATACTGCTAGTGTGGTGGTAGAAAATTAAACCACAGCTCAAGCACTTCAGCTTGCAAAGGGGGAAATGATTGCAGAGCAACGTGTTGTAACTTCTGTAAAATGGGACACAATTTTACATGTAACAACAAGGTCCTGGGGAAATCGTCAAGTGTGATTTAATCTGAGCTGTATGTCTATAAAAAGAACAGTCTTCTGGAAGAAACTGAAAAATCATTTCATCACCAAAAAGCAGTTTCTCTTCTGTCTCCAGAGAAATGCACAAACCCACAGATGGAGGGGTGTCTTTTATACATGCAAAATGCTCATGAGATAAGGATTTCCCTGCAGGTGTGGCTTTCAACATCAGAATGATTCCATTCATTTCACAACTGTGAAATGTGCCAGCCCTCACAATGTGTTTGCTGACTAATAATGTTGAAGTAGCCAAAAGCTGAAACCATTTCTGATGGAAATGTGCTCAGGAGCAATTCTCCCTTAGAGAAGTAAAATCATGACTTTGCATTGTAATGGTCCAGAGACCATCACAAGGTATTACACAGAGACCTGAAAGCATCAAAAACCAATAAATATCTCCCAGGTACATGAACAGCACAGATAATTGTGGAGGATGTGCTGTTGCTTAAGCTTTAGCTTACCTGTGACAACAGGACAGAAAAAAAGGAGCAGTGCCATAGAACCACCTTTCAGAGAAAGAATAAGCAGCATCATAAAGTGGACTACAATCACCACTAAGCAGGAAGGAAGTGGAGTATTTTATTCTAATAATTCAAATTATAAATTCCAATATTAAGGCCAGAAAATAATTCTGTTTTTTCCTAGCTTTTTGCTGTGCTACAGCGTTTTGTAATCCCACTACCCAACATCCTATATTTTTACTGTAACATCTCTTAGAGCATTACAATCCTCCAGGTACCTCATTTCCTCAGCTGAGCTTTCTCAGAACTGACTCGTGCTGGAAACTGCATTTTACATACTTTCCTGCATTGCTTGGGAAACTAAAACTATAATTAACTTTGGTAATTAGAATTAGAATATTGCAATAACTCTCCTCCCAGAACTACATTTACCATGAAGTTATTAATCTTTGGAG
>NW_026624289.1:93182-95160 GCF_030028575.1 Malurus melanocephalus
CCAGGAGAGCAGATCCCGCTGTGTTTTCACCACTCATGGGTTTCCAGATGAGCAGCCCAGCGCTGTCTCCCATCAATTCCAACGACAATCCCACACTGCAGGGATGAGGAGAGGATGCTCAGAAAGCCCTTGGAGCAGCCACGCTCTGCTGGCACTGCTGATTCTGTGGGGATCACACAGATATGCCTGGCTTAGTCATTTCAAAATTTAAACTGGACTGGAATTTTGAGTCCAAGTCCAGGTTTTCCCAGAAATTTAGGGTTTTACCAGAGTTTCTAAGGTTCAGAACAAACAGCTTTAGGCATATCCAGACAGCAGAGTATCCAGACTTCAAACAATCCAGGTTGCTGCCACACTTCCAATCTGTGATGTCATTTTGTGTTTGGTCTTTCTTTTTCTGTATTTTTTTTCAGAAAAATTTTCCTTTCCCCCCAGAATCCAGCTACCACAGGCCACAGGAAATAGAAAAGGGCTTCCTTTTTTGGCCTACTTACACAAACTTGGCAATTCTTCAACAAATAAATAAAATCAGTTTAATAAAGAAAAAAAATGAAATAAGGATGATCAAATACCCAGCAGTTAGTCAGTGCAAGTTAAGAAGAGATCTGGGTAGCAGGGATCACATATTGTCACATTGTGTGTCAGTAACCCTCTACCTCTTTCCCTTTTTAGCTGTACTCTGCATGAAATGTTAGAGGTGTCAGAGACTGCAAATGATCTTCTCGAGCATCCAAACAGCAACCTACAAACTTCTGTTTGGGCCTCAAGGAGGAAATGGCATCCAGATTTTGAGTGGGAGGTCTGAGAAACAGGAAAATAAATCCAATTTAAAGTCACCTTTAGCAGAAGAAGTACAGATTTTGTCTGCATAATTAAATCAGTTTTAGTTCTTCTGCATCTTCTCAGGAAAAAGTCTGAATTAATTTAACAACGTTGAAAAAAATTAGAAGAGTTGTTAAAATTAGTGGGCCACCTTTATTCAGACAGATAGCCTGATTTTCTTATTAAATCCACTCTTTAAAGAGGAAAGCATAATAATAAAGGCCAAAGCTTCCTGCAGGGTTTGGAGAAATTTTGACATGAGACATGTCTTCAAAGAATTAAAACTTAACAGGACAAAGTACCCACATGCAAAGTCGTGACAGCACAACGTTTTTCTTGAAAATGAATTATCTGAAAATAAAACAGTTTTCAGGTTCTGTATTTCACTCCCGGATTCAAGAAATGAAGGAGGATTTTTCAGGTTGATACTGATTTTCTAAGATAGCTTTCATACAAAAAAAAAAGGTATTGGGTAATCAAAAGAGAACTCGAGTGTTTCAATTTACTAGATTATTTTTCCATCAGTGTTTCATTTCCTTATCTGAATACTTACCCATGGATACAAACACACACACATCTGTATCCATAGTGTTGCTTTTAAGAAACAGTCTGATATTTTGATTTTTGGGGGGCTTTACTCCTGTTAGTGACATGAAATGCTAAAATCACCCTTCAGGCAGTGTATGATGTTGTTTTTTAATTAAATTTAGGCTTCCCCTGCCATTACCCTCCTTAGATATCTGTAATAAATGATTGTCACTTTTATTAAAGCTTCTGGAATAAATGGATGTATTGGCTTTCATTGTTGTATTGTTTGCCTTTTTAAAATGATGGAAGGGAGATAACAAAAGATAACCATTGAACACACCACTTCATATTGTCTCCTTAGAAATTGGTTTTCTCCAAACAGTATAAAACCCATGAAAACTAGGAAGCACCCCCAAATTTACTAATGAACTCAAAAATGTATGTTTTTTCAAATGAAATTTCATCCCTGAAACTCCTCCCAGTCTCAAGAAATGCCACTGTGCAGATACCATTTCTGAAACATTCACTTACACAAGGAAACAATCCGAGTACAAAACCTACAAAATCTGGAGTGGAAGGGGCAGTGCCCTGGATGGTTCAAGTGAAATTTGATCTGTTGGTGTGAGAG
>NW_026624289.1:95767-101392 GCF_030028575.1 Malurus melanocephalus
AGATGAAGATATTAGTGCTGCCTGCACAGCACAGCAATAGCCAACCTAATCATACCACATGAGAAAAATCTTCATTTCTAGTTCACACAGTTTGGAAGCTTTAGGAAATAATAGGAACATTTAGGGAATTCTGTTTTCAGAACATGTAACATTACAAACTAACAAACAAAGCAAAACAAAAAAACACAAAAAACCCAAACAAGGATCAAAACCAAACCAAACCAACCTCCCACACAATACCTGAGTTATAGTGGACAGTTTGGGATATGTGGAATTACTCCTCATTTAATATTTTGTTGAATACAGGTTTTCCTTGTCGAGCTTGGTGATATTTCTGCCTTGCTTCCTGGTTTTTTTTTTCAGAAGTGCATGAACCCAGAGATTTTTCCTTAACTTATATTATGTCTTTTCAAGACCTGCATGTAGGATTGACATGGGCATGAGCTGTGTGTACAACCTGTGGGAGTTGACAGCCTGACACTGAAAAAAGCTGTCAGATAGAGAGGCCTTTGAGATCCTTGGCCACAAAAATGGAAAATAAAGTGAAAGGAGAGAAAGCAAAAATAAGAACTTCCAAGATATTTCTTGTGGAGATGCTTTATCTACTGTTAGTTTCTGTATCTGCTGTTTAAAATGACCTTCATTAAAGCTGCTAGTAAGAAATTCATGCTCAGCCTCTACTCCATTTTTCCAAAAATTGCACAGTTCAGTGACAGGCAGGGGGTTATCCAAGTCTGGAGCAGGAGACCAAACTGATTATTCACACTGTAGATACCTTCCAAAGATAAGCATGGATGTTCCATTTCTTTCATTAACAGGAATTAATTATCTGTATCTTTCAGGCAGCTTGGCTGTCTCATCCCAAGATAAGGGCAAGAGAAAGAATAGGGAAGAACTACATCAAAATAAATATGTTCAAAAGGATGCAAATTCACTCTGATGTTCTCCTTATATGCCTTAAATACAGACAGGCTGCAGAGTCTCTGTAAAGACTCAAACTCAAGGGTCTTTTTGAATGCAAATTTTTTAATCCATGCCAGGAGATGACTTGCAAAGAATCACAGCAAATCACAGCTGAAATTCTGCAGAAAGGTTGCTCCAAAGCCACAGCTACTGCTTTGTTCTCCCATTTTCAGTGGTGAGTAACCTGACCTGTGGAAAGATTTGCTTTTGCAGAAAAGCTTTGGGCAAAGGCTCATAAAACCTAAATCCACGGACAGCATTGTCCAGGTCAGAGCAGGGCTCTGTGCTGCCCCTCTGGGCTGATTTCAGTGATTCTGGCACAGAGCTGTGTCTCTGCTTGGGGAGAATGAAAATAATATTTGAAAAAGAGACTGCCTGAAGGCCGAGTTCTCCTCACATGTTCTGCCTGTTCTCCCTTCCTGCACACAGGAACAGACTTGGATTTATCCCTGGCCTTTCCCTGTGGCTGAAGTGCCACTGTTAGACCACAGCCTGGAGACAGGATGGAGACAGCATCTCTGAGAGTGTGAGGGGATTTGAAAGGCAGAAACCACATGAAAAATGGATGTGCAAGAACAGAAACCACCAGAAGAGATTAAAATAAAGCTGATGAAGGCCAGGAGTTTCTGAGAAATCTGCTTAGGATCGTTAAAGATCTGTATTCCTACATGGAAAAATGTAAAATGCTATTCCTTAAAATACCAAACAAAAATAGCCTCATCAGATTCCTCTCTGGCAGAATGCTGCTGAGATGCTACCTAGAAGTAACAGGTAAAACAGCTCCCTGAAAGCAGGAGCTTCACTAGCCAGAGCATAAATTCCCCTGGGATCAATATCCCACCTGGCAGACCAGGCTCATTTGCACATAAATTCATAAGGAACATACATTATCCACGTTTTTTGGACTCAAGGGAATAAACATTCTGATAATGTGTGGGCCATCAGCCGAAAACTGGGATATTTTTCCCATTCCTGCAAGATATTCCAGTAATGTAAAAC
Source organism: Malurus melanocephalus (assembly GCF_030028575.1). Taxonomy (NCBI): domain Eukaryota; kingdom Metazoa; phylum Chordata; class Aves; order Passeriformes; family Maluridae; genus Malurus; species Malurus melanocephalus. Next base: position 97,730 of record NW_026624289.1, read on the forward strand.
CAGATTCAAATCACAGGAATACTGATACTCATCTTCATTTATAAGAAATATGTGTACATATACAAGATTATACATACATATATATATGTCTACGTATATCTATGGAGATGCAAACACTTAATTACACAAACACACCCATATTAAAACATGAGCACAAATCTTACATCACTGTCATTTAGAATTGAGTTCCAGAAACATTTGCACAACACTCTCAGGCAGTTGTGGTTTTTGGGATGTCCTGCACAGGGCCAGGAGTTGGATTTGGTGATCCTGGTGGGTTCCTTCCAACCACAATACTTTCTATGATTCTATGATTCATTTTGCAATGTGGCAGAGATTTTACCAAGAGGGTTTTTTTTTTTTTTTTTTAATAGAAATGTGACTTTGTGATAAATAGCAACAACAAAACCATCTCAACTATAATTTAGCAAGCTGTAAAGAAATTTAAAGGGATTTTTTTTTCACAATCAGGACTACTTGAAAAAGACAAGAGGACTTCATTTTTGTTTCCCAATTCTACAATTCCTCACATTCATGTTCTTTGTCAATGGAGAAAGACCAGGCTGCAAAGGGTGAATGGCATTTTTGCCTAAAAGACCATTTCCAAGATTAAAACTGCTTGTGAAATTCAACACTTGACGAAAGGTCACATTCTGAAATTGCAGAAAGAAAGAAACAGCAAACTGTCCCAAGCATCCTTGAAAGCAGAAAGCAATACTGAGAAACAATCTATTTATAAAACAGTTATTTATAAATTGGCTTTAAATATCTTGTCTCAGTACATGTTACTGTACCCTGTAGGATTTTTGTGAAAGGAAACTGTATCTGAAATAAAGTTATACACAAAGAGATAACCTTTTCAACATACACTGAGGTCTTGCTGAAGTCAGTTTTATTACCCAGACCTGTCTGACTGCTATGTTTCTTCAGCAGGACAGTGATTTATCCTCTATGTTGTGAGACGCTTTAATATTAATAGTTATTTAAAATGCTTTAAGAATTTTGACTACTTGGCCTTGCTGCACAAGGTTTCAAGCATCAGAAGCGTAGATTTTAACTGAAAATTAACAGGCAAAATCTAATAAACTAAAAGGGGGACAAAATCCTAAGCAAATAGTGGGCATTAAGATTCCCAAGMTGGATTGCAAGTCACTACTCTCATCAACAGCAACTAAAGGCAGAACTAAAAGCTCATAAAGAAGAAATCTTAGGACAATAACTGAAGAAAGTGAATGCAGCACCCCACGGAATCACTGCCAATCAGATGAAGAATCTGGACAGGCTTTCTGTGTTGATGTGTCTGAAATCTTTGTCTGCTGCTGTAGGTCAGAGAAATTCACATATTTTCATAACTCTGGAACATCTTAGTCATCAAAACCCAGAAACTGTGAATTTCCACCTAATTTTGCTTATGCTGATAAATAAAACGTAGTTTCCAACAATATCCTTTAGAAAAAGTTCTCTGTGAAAGTTTCCCCATACTTTGTGACATTGGGAACATCTTAAAAGGAACAGTTTTCACACAGAGAAGGCAGCTCACTGAGAAGGCTGGGGAATATCTTGGGAGGGAAATATTACAGGCCTTATTAAGCATCAGCAGCTTAGGCTTCATGATTTATGGAGTTTTTTAATAAAAGAATCAGAATTCATATAGGCAAAATGCAGGGAAATATATGCAAGGTTGATGCTATACTATTAAAAAAAACCCAAAAAACAAACCAAAGATGAGATAAAAACAGTAAAACAATGGTTGTAAATGTTTCCTAAGAGAAAGTAGAATTAGTCTGCATCACACTGCAGAGTGCAGATAAGTACTGAAGACATGATTTTCCCAAAATAGCTCAAATGAGTTATCATTTATCCTTAAAAAGTTAAGTCTTAATGTAAGTGGCAACGCAACAAAACCAAACAGACTTGCAATCCTACCCCCAATTCTTCTAACAATGAGCTGCACAATAATTTTTATTGGAATTACCTCTCAGGATTTCTTCAAGATCTTCAGGCAAAAGTCTAGCTTTCTGAGGTATTCCCATTGCACTGAAAATTATTTTCCCCAGTCTTTGTTGAGGCTGCTTGGTACTGTTTAAAGAGATCAAATATGTGTGAGTTCATATTAGATGTAAAAAAACCAATTTTTGAAAAAAAAAAAAAAGTAAATAACATCCGTGTTAACACGCTCTATAACACTCTATRAAATGTTGGCAGAGGTATTACTCCAGTTCCTGAGACAAAAGTAAAAGATGAATAGTATAGTTATGTCATTTTTTCTCCTCATTCCTTGGACAAAAACTTAGTAGACATAAGTAATTTTTGAACACAAGCATGAGACTGTGACACACACAGACACAGACTTCCTTAATACTAATCACAGCTTGGGAAAAAAACAATCTAAGCATATGACTCATAATTCTTCAGGACATGTCAGCTGCTGAATGGGGACATTTTACTAAAAATTACAACATCATAGTTGATCAATCACCTCTCCAGGGATCATTTCCCTGTGGGGCAAGATGATCCTTAAGGTCCTTTTCACCCCAAAGCTATGATTCCATGATTCTATGATTCCTTGCCTATCCCACTCAGGATTAAATACAAACCTGGCAAAAATCTGCTCATGGCCCCTCCAAAAATTCAGGGATTACATGCATACAAAAGTGGAAATTGAGGGATTTTGAGTGAAAAAGTACATCTGTACACTTGTAAGGTACAAAATATTAGTACGGAGGGGTAATAATTTTCCTTAACGCACTGTATGACTCACAAACTTAAGAGCAGCGTCTTAGACATCAACATATTGTTTAGAATGCATTAGACAAGGAAAACTGATTGCTATATCCTTTTTTTACTGCTGGCTTCATATCTCTCCCTTGCAGTGTTTTCAGCTGTGCAACACTTTGCCTCTGACCATTGACAGGTTGCACATCTCAGTTTGAATATTGGGTATGAGAATGTTTCATTTTCCAGAAGAGATTTGTCTGCACTGAAAAGCACCTGTTGAGATCTGGAGAAAATACACAGCAGTAAGCAAAGGTAAAGTGATCATTTTGGTTTTTTTAGGTTTTATTTTTCTCTTTGTTAACCTACTTACAAAGCAAAAGCAACTCAAGACTGAAAGCTCCCTTGTTATTTCAGAAGAAATATTATAAAAATGGAAAACTAAGATCACCTTTTGTAAGCACTGAAATGTCTTTCATTGAATGATTTCCAACAATGATTGTAAACCCGTGCATAAATGCTTGTGGCAACTGTGGACTTCAGTATTTAGACTCCCGAGTGTAAATATGTTGCCAAAATGCACATTATACTACTGCCAGATGTTAAATGGAACTGCTTTTGTTATTACATTCATTCCCCTATTTGTTTCCTGTGGTTTGGAGTTACAGACTTTTGGAAAATCCCACTCTCATGTAATTCAAACTGCTTGTACTCACGGTGTGGCTTCTTTGTCCTCACAAGCTCCTTCATAAATATGCACTGACAAAAGTGATAAACCTGCATAAAAAATTATATACAGACTTGTTTTTTAGGTGTTCTCATAAGAAAAAGCTTCCCTTACACAAATCCTCTGAACCAAGGACTTTACTGTTAATTGTGACACCGCTTGCAAGAACAGCAGGCAGATTCAAACATACAAATTAAACCAGAAATTCTACATGATAAACT
>NW_026624289.1:102135-103811 GCF_030028575.1 Malurus melanocephalus
TCAAGGAAAAAAAAATGAAAAGAAATTTAGGTTCACAACCATTGGAAACTACAGCTTAAGAATTATCCCCCACCTATTACTAGGCAGCACTAATTAATGGAACTCATTATTCTTAATTTCATACATAGAAATGTATACAAATAGTCAGGTAAATAAGTTCTGACAATTTCTGTGTGAGATGGGACTACTGATCAGGATAACTCCTCTGATTTTCTGACAGCAGATAACCCAATATGAGCAGGGGAAGGCAGGAAATGTCACTGCAAAATATCTCTGCGGAAGCGAAATTTGTTCAGCTAGAATAAACTCTCACAATAATCCTAAATAGAAATTTGCTCCCAGAGTTTTCATTCCCCAGAGAACATAAGTAAATGTGTGTGAGCTTGGGAGGGAAGGCCAAGCATTTCTTCAGCAACAGAGAAGATAAAATGTACTTGTTAGAAATGTCTGCAGAGTAAGGGGCTGAACAAAATCAATGTCACATAAGAGGCAAAGGACTTGCAGAAAACAACTTACTAGTTACAAGTGCCTACTGTCATTTTCCCAGGAATTTTGTGTTCATTTTGTAACTGTCTTTATCTCTAAAAGGGGTTTTCTGCACAGGACCAGACTCTATCCTGTTACAAGACAGGCCAGAATCTGACTGACTTGTTTATGCTACCTCTGTTGCTATCAAGGAGAAATTCTCGTTGAAACTCTAAGTTGCAATGAAGTTAATTCACCGTGATTTTGAGGCCAGGCATTCATGGAACAGATTTTTTGATGTTCTTTTATGAGTACATTTAATCCTTTTTAATGATTCATTTCTTATTCTGTTAATAGCTTCTCCAAATCAAATGTTTTAATCAGAATCCATGCCTGTCATTAGATGGGTAGAAGACTAAAAGCTTTGGGATTTCATTTTTTTTTTTAATTCTAGGGCATATTTTATTGTTGAGGGTACACAATCTAACTGGCTTTTATGTCTTTTACTCAAGGATTTATGGAAGAGAGGAAACAATCATATCCCCAAACTGCATCCAAGAAAGGTTGGTCACTCACCCTCTATTAATGTTCTGTTAATAATCACGGATTTCTGACACTTTGAATAACTCCTCCTCAGGATCTCACAGAAAGTTTTTCTCTCCTTTTCTTTACCCAGGGTTTGCAGCCCTGGTGAGAGGCAGCTTCAGGGCTTTTTTTCAGTTCAGTTCCAGAGCACAAATGTAGGTGCTGGTGTTTTACATCCGGCTGAGGGCTCCAAGTTTTTGGTTATTGGATGTGACTTAGAGAACCTGACTGATGACAGCAGACACATTTCTGCTTTACAAAGGCTTGGCTAAGCTGCTTTATGCATTTGGCTCCAGGACAGCCAACAGAACTGTCATTTTCCTGAGAAGAGGAATTCCTTCATCTGGATTAGAGTTGAGCACTTAAACCCTGAGTGACATGGACCTGGAGATCCAACCTATTTAGGAGGAGAAGTCTTCCACTCCTGCTTTAATAAGCCCATTCAAAGTCAGTCTTCCCTCTTTGTGCATTTTAGATTGCTTGTCCAGACCACTGCTGAGGCTCAGGGATGGAGTAGCTCGTTCTAAATCCCCTTTGTGGCCTAATTGGATTTTCAGTGCTTGGATACTGCTCCAGTGAAAATCATCAGAAGCTAGTTGTCATTTTTAACCAGCTGTTCTCATTAT
>NW_026624290.1:0-1041 GCF_030028575.1 Malurus melanocephalus
AAAAACATCCCAGGGTAGCGTGTTAAAAGATTAAAGGGTAAAAGAAACATGTTTTCTCTGCTGTGGAGAGAATATCACTGAAAGATAAGCAAGCAAAAAAGAATGGAGAAGAAACAGTGACATTCAGAAAATTAGTCTCACTGTAAAGTGATTTACTTCTCATTGCTGTTGGGACACCAAACTCTGTTTCAGGTGCATTAAATATACAAGGTTCTTAGTATTAGTCATCAGGAGTGAAAGGAGTKGCATTCCTACTTATTAATCTCAAGAGACTTCAAGCTGCAGAAATGATTATTAAACTTCTTCACAGAGGATGGTAGGAGACTGCTGAAAAGTTCATCCCAGGAATTCTTTCAGTCCAGCAAGTTTCACACTTTTTTTTTTTTATTTTATTTTTTTTTTCTAGCACCAGGAAAAAGCAGATAGTAACTTTATCTGCCATTTTAAGTAGTGAAATGTCTCCCAGCAGAGCAACACTTTCATCATCTGGCAGTCATGTCCTTAATGAACACACAGTCAATATTGCCACAATTCTCCAGTGAACACCTTTATGGTTTGTTAGATGTGGTAGCTATTAGTCCTGCTGTCCTCTAGCTACATTTCTCTCTGATCTCCCAAGTCGAGCATGTGTAGGTTGGGTGCGAGTTTTAAAGAAAGTGTTCCTAATTGCCTCCAGTAGCTTCTGGGCTTGGCCTTAGTGATTCAGACTCYTTTTAAAAAGTTGTCTTCACTAGAAGATAAATTCGCCATTTTCACCTTGGGATAACAAAGATGTAAGATAAATCAAGGAGAGGTAGAAAGAGCACATTCTGATGGAAAGAGCCATCTAACAAAAAAGGCTTCTATCGTGCCTTCAGATAAATTAGATGAGGTCAGCTTTGTACCTTGCTCCCCCAGTGGGAGGAATTTTTGTTTCCTGATTTTTCTAGATGTAAAACTAAAGCCTCTTCTCTTCTTTGTACACTTACTTTGCCTTAGGAAAGATAACATATGCTAGTCATCTCAAAATTAAGGGAAAGGTTATGGGGCAAAAAAAAAGTT
>NW_026624290.1:3246-5397 GCF_030028575.1 Malurus melanocephalus
GGAAGGAAGGAAGGAAGGAAGGAAGGAAGGAAGGAAGGAAGGAAGGAAGGAAGGAAGGAAGGAAGATGGATATAAGGATGTAGATTGAAGCATCTGGTACTAACATCAATGTTGTTTTCATGGTTTCTCAGGACCCACAGACAAATTTCCTGCATGCCAAAAACAACCACAGCTTGTAGTTAAAAGGTAGTCAGCCCTCATGCAGCCACCAAGTTAATTTTTTCTCCAGTACAATTCAGCACAGATTTATGCACCAAGAACACAGCCCATCATTCCATGACTTGCATTTGATGAAATCGGGAACTGAAATAATTCAACTGCTTGTTCTCTAAACCTGCTACTGCCAGCCCATCTCAGCTGTTAAACACCACCCTTAGGCTACAGATAAAAGATCATGTTGAAAAAGAGAAATAATTTACAGGTGTTTCTCATGGCAGTTGTCTCACCCTTTCCATAGGCTCATATTGAAAGCCAGTTGCATTTTTCCAGCTTTCCAAGAGGCTCAGTAATGAAACAAATTACAATAACTTACTTGGAAAAGCTTTTTCAACACAAAGTCTTGAAAAAAAGTAATATATTGTTTGCTGCAACTGTCACCTTTTCTGTGAATGGTGAATCCACCTGGCTGAAGTTAAGATTACTGTACATAAAAGTATTCACTGTGCATTACAGTAATGCTGTGCAGCACACAGCAGGGTGCAGGAAGGCACAAATAGAGGCAATAGCAGAGCAAAAAATTTCCTTCCTTCAGCAAATTTCATGTCTAGGTTCTTCAGCAAGAAAATAAGTATCAGACATAGCACTTACCTAACTAAACAAAATGATTTATTTTAAGAAAAATAGTTTCCTGGAAGCCTGGCCAGGGAAATATATTTTATGGATCAAGAGTAAAGCAGTGGATATTAGCTTACAAGAAAAAAATAGAAGGATGTATAAGATGAAATGAGTGTTGTTTTCAAGCACTGGGCAGTTGAGTGTAGTGGTGTGGATTTCCACTTAATTTCAACAAAGAGTGGCTCATTTAAGTTCAGGCTTTCGACCTCAAGGCCTGATCTGGAAAGTCATCAAATTTGGCCCACAGCAGAGATGGAGGAGAGGAGAGAGACCTGGTGATGCAAAGGTTTAAGTCACTTACAGTTTGTTTAATTTAAAAATCTGGAAAACTAAGCAAAATTTGTATCTTTAGATTTTTATTTTATTAGGTGATTTTATTTTGGGTGTATAAAACAGAACCATAAAGAGCAAGTAAATGAAATCCAGGATTTTCCAGGCTAGTTAGCACTCCAATGCATGTGGAAGTATTGAATATTGATTGTATATGAAAATAAGGGCATATTCAAATTGAAATGCAGAAATTGAAGATGGCAATAAGCTTTAATAGTTTTACCTTAGCAGGGCTGCATGTATATTAAACATTCCCAAAGAGAATGAAGTCTGTGAAGAAAGGGAAACACTGAAATGCTACAGAGCATGAGAGAAGACACAAATACTTTGGTATGCAACAGTTGCCTTTTGGCTCCAAAAGCTGAATTTGGTTGCATCCCATCCGTTGTATTTGCTGAATACAAAATTAGTAGCCTCTTCTCAAAAAAAAAAAAAAAAAAAAAAAAAAAATTCCTTCCACCTGCTTCAAACATTAAAAAAAAGGCAACAAAAAAAAAAAGGCAACAAAGGAATCAGTTTTGAGCTGTACACTATATAAATTCTTACTCTGCTTAAGATTCCAAAATATATACCCAGTGACTCTCTAAATTAATTACATTTATTGGTTTCTTATTTCTTAGTCCAACAAATGAGTAGTTTAGCTATCTGCTCAAGCAAGTTTGCTTGTCATCTCAATTTTAAAATTGAAAAATGCTTTAATAGCAATTTRAACTACTTCTGAATAGATGGTTTGTGGAACCAGCAATCCAAGTGCATGAAGACTGTTATTTATATAAGTTATGCATCTACTAACAGAAGGAAAGCTCAACATAATGCTAGAGTGAATGCCTGGGTTCAGCTTTATCCATCTAAAAAATGTCAAAGCAGAAGTGTTGGCTTTTGAAATAGCAGAAGGCATAATAAGAGAGGGTCTGAGGTGTAAATTTGGCACCTGGATAAACAAATGTKTTGTTTAGCCCAGTTAAGTACAAAGTAATTTAGTTACAC
>NW_026624290.1:6000-29611 GCF_030028575.1 Malurus melanocephalus
ATGCTGGACCACATTACCCAAAGAGGTTGCAGGGTCTCAATCTGTGGAGAGATCCAAAATGCAACAGGACWCAGCTCTGCATAATCAGAATGATCCAGAGCAGGCTATTCACATATTATCATTAGCAACATTGAAACCGAGGGTACCTTAATTATTTTTTAATGGCTTTAGGTTTCATATTCTTAAAAATGCCTTCTGGTGTTTGATTATACCATATTTCCTTCTTACCCATTGCAAGCATTCAAAACAAGTAGCTGGATTTTTTTTGCTTAAGCATCTCAAAACCCCTGAACAGTAGGTATTTGTAGGATGTTAGTACCATTTCCAGTTTGTCTCAGCCAAGATCATAACCCAGTTATCTGTAGTCATCACTCACCACTGAAGCCAACTTGGCAGCTCTTCAGGGTTCCTATTGAAAAAGGACTCTAAAATAAATGAAATGGGTGGCTGGGGGAGAAAGAAAAAGAACACTCTGCAATTTTAACAGAGATAAAACCAACTTATTTACTCTCCGTTGTTGAAGTGCAGCTGTTACTGCACCTTAGAAGTAGCTATAGTTATCTTATTTTTGAAGAGGTAAAGAAAGCGGTTGATTTCTCATCACATTGTTTCTCCTATTGTGTAACTCTGAAATTCATTGAGCCTCCTAAAATCCAAAATAKAAATTACTTTATAGGAGGAAGAATTGCAAGAAGAGGAGAAACTCTGGATTATTTTCAAGASAATATTTCTGCAGAAGTTTTCAAAATTTTTCAGATTCTTTTCAGTCTTGATTTATTGGGTGAGGTAGAATTGGCCTTTATTACTGCGATAACTTAATAGTGGGAATAGCCACCTTTTGATTATTCTGTTAACAGGATCTGCCTGATGAGTCAGGGCAGGCATTTGCTATCCAAACTAATTTCATAGCAAYTGCCAGAAGCTCACCTGGGGCAAAAACTAATGTCTGACTTTCACATACTGTTTTAGAACAAGAGCTCTTTGACCAAGAATCAAAAGAGTTTTTCTTAAGTATTCCAGGCTTCCTAGAACATACTTTGATTTGATGTGTGCCCAAAGTCATGCTGACCTTGGGAAAGCACAAAATTCATGGAAGTATGGTACTTGTATGTTTATTAAGAGGAAATGTTCTCCCTTTTTCTCTCTTGTTTGGGCTCTGCTCTGTTACCCCCAAGTAAACTTATTGACAGTTGCAACAGACAGGAATTAAAGCCCTTCTAACAGGTTTTTCTTTTCCATAAGACACCACAAATCATGTTTTATAGTGCAACCCTGGAACACACTCCCTGTCTCTTCAATGATTCCATTTCCACCCCACAATTATTTTATTTTTTTCATAAAGGATTCAAAACTGACAGTGGCCTCCAAAGGTGGATATTTTAGCTACAGAACATGCAGGTAAATGAGCCATGCCTCTAACCAGCAGATCACTGGAGAATTTCAAGAGTAGGCTCAAAGCATGTGCCACATCCTGGGGACCCACCTAAGAGCCAAAGTCAAACCCAGCAGSCAAAATTTCAAAGAAAATAATCTGGTAAAGAAATACACGATTAAATAAATTATTAGTAATAGTTACTAAATATTATTTATATATAGAAAGCCAGATATTACAAGASGATGGAGTGGAATAACCTTCCCCCACACTTTTTCAGGTCAAAGTTATTGGTATCATTTTACTCTGTTTTAAGGACCTGTTCCATTTCTTAACCAGAAAAAGCTGTTTGGCAGTGCTTTGGAGCTGCCCCAAAAGCAGCAGAGACTTCATCTGTTATAACACAGTTATGTTGCTTGCATTGTTGTAGTTCCATTTACATTTTACTGCATGTCACAGGCAGGTAATCAGTGCATCAGTGAAAAGGGGCAAACCCAGGGAACCAAACCTGAAACAAATCAGTTGGTAAATTTAACCTAGTTTAGAAACTGTGAGCTGAGTTTTTATTGCATCCATTACAATGGTATTTGATACTTAGATGCAGAAACATCTGGTCAGAGTATGCCATTCCATTTATTAAAAAAAAATAAGCTTTTGGGGTTTTTTTTTTTGTTTGGTTTTGTTTTTTGGTTTTTTTTTTTTTTTTTTTCCCCTGAAAAACAGATTAAAATTTGATCAGCAGCCTTGCAAAAGGATTTTATGGGGAATCAAATGGCAGCAGTGACATTCTAGTGGAAGATGAGTTACATTAGCAGCACTGAGGTTCTGCTCTGTGGCATACCTAAGGTTGTTGCTTTGTCCTTATAGTCTCACTTATCTTATTTGAATCAGTTTCAAATTTCAACATTTCATTCTGGTCTCCATTTCCTTCCCTCCTTTTCCGTTGCTCAGCCTTCCTGACCAGTCCTCTCATCTTGTTCCTGGCCAATCAYTACCCCATTATGCAACTCTACTTCCAAAACTTTCTTTCTTTCACCTATTTCTCCCGATGCTTAGCTAAAAACTGCTACAAACTGCCCAGCACTGCAAATGAAAGGGCAAAAAAAAACCCCTCAAAACAACAAAATGTCCTGGTTTCAGTGGAGATACATTTAATTTTCCTCCTACTGGCTGGTCAGGGCTGTGTTTTGGGCTCAGCATGAGAACAATGTTGGTAGCACACTGATGTTTCAGTAGTTGCTCAGTGATGCCTACACTAAATCAKGGACATTTCAGTGTCCTGTGCTCTGCCAGGGAGGAAATGCATAAAAGGCTGGGAGGAAGCATGACCAGGACAGCTGACCCAAACAAGAAGGATATTCTGTAATACAGAATGTCCTGMCCAGGATAAAAACTGAAGGGGAGCTGGCTGGGAGGGGTTGATCTCTGCTTGGGGATAGGCTGGGCATCAGTGTGTGGTGAGAAATTGGGTTCTGCATGTTTGTTTCTCTTGGGTTTTATTCCTCCTGCTCTCTCCTTTTCATTACTAACATTATAATTTATTATTATTATTGTTATTATTATTATTTTTCATTTTGTTTCAATTATTTAATTCTTTACATCTGAGCTCACCAGGTTTACTTTTTCCCCCATTATTCTCCTCCCCAGTGGATGAGGGGTGTGAGCAAGCAGCTTTTTAGTGTTTAGTGGCCAACTGGAGTTAAACCACAACAATACAAAAAAACCCACACTTCCTTCAAAAAAAAGTAAAAAACCCTGAAAACAAAGTCACAGTCCCTCACAAATTTCCTACAGCTACAGCTACAGAAATAATGCAAGAGCCCTGCAGAGATTTCAGCCAGATGGAAGCATATGCACACCGGTTTTGTTTTTAGGAAGATTTTTCTGCCTGTTATTTAGCAAGAAGGGCTAAAAATGGCAGGAGAAATCCTTTCAGACATAGCAGCTAACATTGAAAGAGTCGCAATTTGGTCACAAAATCGCAGCTGAAGTACTCTTGTGTTGAAGAAACATCAGGCAATTTTAACTCCAAATGCTACCCCTTCCATTTTACCTTGGTTGCGTTTTTCAAGGGCTGAGGGCCATGGTTGRTATTTAATGAGGACATAACTGAACCAGAAGTTGTCTTTAAAGGAAATTTTGAAGTACATTGATTGATCAGCCCTATCTTAAGATATAGACACTAATATGAGGAGAGAACAAGAGTGTAGAAGGTAACCCTGGGGGTACAGCTGGCACACTCTGTGCTCATGCCAAGATCTCTTCATGGAGGTTTCTCTGAGTTAAGGGAAGAGAATTTTGATGCAGCAAATTAAAAAAAAAACTTACATATACCATACTTTGTTGGCTACAATAATTACGTGTGAAAGATTATGTGGCTTGAAAGCTGGAAGTGTAGAAAATACATTTCTTGAGTTAGTCATCTAAGTGCAGCAATGGATTATTTTRGTCACAGAGTTAATTTTAAATTAGAAATTAAGATTTTAGTAGAATAAAATAAAGCACAATTCACTGAAAAAGTTATTTTCTACTGCTGCTGGCAGTTCATATTAAAATTAAGCTACCCACTTGAGTATTCTCACTCAAAAATCATCTCATACTGAATAAACTCATATGACCTGGATATGTTGCATCTGCCAGTAGCCAAYAAGTGTTAAAAGGCAGTAGGATGGAATTACACAAGGAGGTACAGAAAACAGTTATAAATGAGAAAATATCCTGAATAACATTTAAAGCAAAATAACATGGAAAACATGTAAGAAATACCCATCAATGGAGAGTAGGAAAAAATGAAAATGAATCTTATATCCATTTATATTCAAGACTAGCTCAGAACTTCTTGAAAAAAAAAAAAAATACTTTTCTTCTCAAATAAAAAGCTTAAATTTTTTTACTCACTCAAAAATTTAGATCAAGATGAAATTGCAGTTGTTGTTTTACATGATCAGGACATTTTTACCAAGGAAGGAAAAGGGTTCTTTTATTAMCCTTCAGTGTATGTAGTATAAATGTTCAGTGTACGTAGTATAAACCTACATGTATGTAGTATAAATAAGTTTTTCCACCATTTAAAGATCTATCTGCAAGACAGGTCTCACTTTTYAACCCCTCACTAGTTTAAGGCCACTCTTCTTTCCAAAATCAGGAAATTAGGGATAACTGGAACATTTGATGTTTAAATTTCATCAGAATTCACACAATTGTTAAAACACACTTCCCTCCTTTCACCAGAATGATAGACCAATGACACTACCATCATTTGGAGCACAAATAGTATAATCCATCACTTGGCACATGGACAGAAGCTTGGTAGGGGTGATTTTTGGCATCACAGTACTTATTAGTGGGACCAGTTGCATTGCACCTCGGAAATAGCTATTTCCATGTTATTGACACAAATTATTTTCTAGGAAAAGAGCAAAGATAGAAAGATATTTTAGTCTGTAGGGAAGTTACAGAGTTGGGTCGCAGCTGCTTTTTTCTGCATCTCTATTTTAAAGACTATTATTCAAAACTGGCACTTTTATAATTCACCAGTAGGCTAAAGCCAGAGAAAGATAAGGAAAGAAAAAAAAAAAAAAAAAAAAAAAAAAAAAAAAAAAAAAAAAAAAAAAAAAAAAAAAAAAAAAAAAAAAAAAAAAAAAAAAAAAAAAAAAAAAGAAGAAAAGGTGAGCACAGGAAAATTCCATCCAGGTTCCTGAGAGGAAAGGGGGAGCTTGGGGACTAGAGGCAAGATAAACTTTTTGGCACAAGCACKCAAAGGGATGATAGATSCTAATGGAAGTGAAGCTGTTCCTCATCAATCCAGGTAATCAGCAGAAAGCACAAAGCACAGAGTCAGTACTGAGGGCTGGCACATCAGGTGAGGGAAGCAGGCAGAGATGCAAATACTCATCCATGATTACATCTCCCTGCGTGGAAGGTGACAATGAGCTCTCCATTTAGACAAAAGGACCAGRGCAGTTTGGACTGCAGATTAGCAGTAGGTGCTACAGAAATCCTGTGGTTTGTCTCTCGTGGGAGAAGGGAGGAGTATGGAAGAGGAAAAGAATAATCCACCGAAACCTGGGTTGTTTCAGTTTGGGACAGGATGACACACATCACCACCATACATGAGCAACACATGATTTAAACCTCACTACGCCACAACACATCTCAGTTATAATTCTGATTAGTGTTTCCACTAATTAGAAGTGTATTTACTCCAAGATTTTTGAGGAAGACATGGCACCTTGCCTTCTTTGAAGTGAATTTTGCTCTTCAGGTGGTTCAGCCAGCAATGCCCTCACATCTCTCCCCTTTCCATTCAGACAGCTATTCAGTTTTGACTCCTCCTACATCACCTTCTTTTCAGGTCACTAACAGCATACAGGATATATATTTATATCTTTCATTTCAAAGCAGCAAACTCTTTATGCCCTAGAGGTATTAAACATTAACACCATTWTCATCAGCAGTATAACCCCCTTGCTCTTCCTTAATTAAGTAATATTGATTAATGTTCAGCAGCACTATGGCAACAAAAATTGCGAACAGAAACACACCTTGGAAAAATTCACATCACAAAAAACCCACATAAAAAGCACCCAGACTGTCACAACAGCTGTACGGACACTTATCTGGAAAACTATTTCTCATGGAGGTCTATCAAAAAATAAATAAATAGAGCTTTTCCAAACACTTGTGATGGATGGTCAAGGCAAGAAAAAGTTACTCAGGCTCCCTGTAGGGTAAATAATCCTGTCCTGACTCATCTATATAAATCTTGTTAAACAAGATAATTTTACATGCTAAGTCATACTTACCRAAGTACATTCATTTGTGGGAAGGTGTGTGGAAGGTGAATGTGTGTATAATACATATAAAAATATTTAATATWTWATGAAAAMCTTACATGAAAATACAYTTSAGATGGCAAGGATTGAAAKACAAAGTTATAAACACAATTCAAGTTTTGTCTAAAGAAATGTTATCTTCAGGCTTCATCCACCTGTAAACACACCCCCATGTGCAACACACACTGCAGTCAGCTTTGAAATCTCAAGGTTAGTCCCAGAGAGCACAGTCTGCAAACCTCTGCATCACAACCTGCACAGCCCTGGGATCATCTTCACAAACTGCACAACCCTGGGATCATTTTCCACAGGGAAGAGCAAGTGCTCTGAACCCCGGAGAAAGGTGGGCAAGGTAYCACCTTTAGCTCCAGTACATGTTTTGTAACATGGTTGGTTTTCAAAGCTCTGTGTTTCTATGTCTTCACAGAGCCTTAAAACTTTTTCCTCTCTAAACMGAAATCCAAGCCAGAATTTATTTTTAGACAAATTACAGAAAGCTATTGCTACTCTTGACACCTAAATGAAGGGGTAGAAGTAACCTGCCCTGCTGGCATGCAACTAAGCTCCATTATGTTCAGAGATGCTGTAATTTCAGTTGAGGCAATATCCTGGAATTTCTCTTTTCATTTTTGGTTCAAGTAGATATTGACACATGTTTTTACTCCCAGGCTTTAATTTTAATTTTTTTTCCCTTGTTTTTGTTTTTGTTTTTTCTTTCTTTTTTATTTTTCTGAGTAGGGAGTTCTCACAGTTAGATATTATTTATCTTAGAGATTTTTTTTTTTTTTTACATGCTTACTTTCAGTAGAATGTGTTTTATTAGAAATGCACAACTGTCCTTCTGGCTTTTTTGAACTTACTGGATTTAGTCTTAAGTGACAAAGCTCAAAACACCACATCYACTGCTTTCCTCAGGCATGACAGGATCCCATTGAAAACAGTTTAAAAACACGAGCAGGTTCAGTTTTTTTCTGATGTTTTTTTGTAATTGAAACTTATTTGCCCGTATCCATGATGTCTGTTCCCAGCTGCCCTTTTTCAAAGCTTGAATTAACATCGAAGCCTGAAAAGAATGATTTCTGAGAGGAAAGCTCTGTTGCTTCTCAAAACTTTGACGTTTACTTCCAATGTCTAAATCTTAACCCTTAATGAGTAATAATGAGCRTTGGAGAAGGCACAAGGAGAATTTTTGATGTAAGATCAGAGGCAGCTCAGAAACTCAAGGACACTTGATAAGTCAGAATTTACCTAATAAATGAGCTGCATTTTTGATGTATTTTGATTATGTTATTCTTCGCTTTAGTTTAGACTTTCATGACAGTTGAAAGCAAAGTTATCGTTATCAGAGAAACATTTAAAATGAAATTGGTTTGAAAAACAACTATGTATGATATTAAATTGTAAATGATTCTAAAGTTTCTCAMGAACAAAAGGTCAGACACATAGCTCATGTAAATCACTGTTGCCTTTTTGATGTTAATGGCACTGTATTAGTCTCAAGCTAGGATTTGGTCTGCAGTGCCCTAAACTTCAAGTTTATAAATAATTTCTTGCAAGATTTTTCCTTTCTGTAATCCAGATCTGTCTCATAAATTTAGCAGAGAAGACACAGATACTAAAACAAAAGACCTGCAAACCAAAAAGAAAATTTCTTGATTAARCCTTTCTCTTCATCATCCCTCATTTATTATTTCTTCATTTTCATAATTTCTAGCAATCCCCCTTCTCCATACATTCTCCAAATATGAATGGATTACTCAACTATCAACTTTATAGCATTTCTCCATCACATAGTATTTCTCCATCACAGTTTACAGGGTTTGTTTTTGGTTTTTTTTTTTNAGTTACTCCCAGAGTCTGGTCACATTGTGAGCCATGCAAAAGCCTGCTGGAAACTTGCCATTAGATGTGATATAGACATCAGACACTTTATTAATAAAAAGTGCCACAGACATACTGACCACTTTGAAAGAATTTCTATGATCAAGAGAGGTGCTGAAAAAAGAGCAGCTATAAATTCATTTGACATCTGATCTAGTACAGGATGAATTAATTGGTGGGCAAAGGTGATCCAAGCCTTGCTGAAAAGCTGCATATCTAGAAGCTTTACATACTTTGACCCAGCAGAGTTAAACAGGCTTGCATGCTYCAGTAACTCTACAAAATATGCCAACATCTCAACAGGAGCCACATTCCAGTGGAATTGTCTCAGAGATTTTAATGACAGCAGCAAAATGAAGAGTCAAAATTTTCTCTCATTTAATTTGTTAAATTAACAGGTAAAGGAGACATAGGGAATAGAAGCTCTTAATGGAGAAAAGAGGAATTAAATTTCAAAGCTATTGCCTGTTTTTTTTATTATCAAAGGTTTTGAACAAATGCATTCAATGATCTTTTTAAAGMATTGCTTTGCTATAAATTTAATGCAAAAAGACTTCACAAAATCTACCTTTTATATGTCAGCCCTACACCCAATGCAAAGTTCTGCAAGATAGAAGAGAGTATTTGTGATTATTTTGTCATCSAAGGCTCACTTTCTTCAWACTCAGCAGACMCACAGATTTTGTGTACAGKAGGTATGAGGAAAGAGAGGAAAATRRRAAAGAAAGATAAARAAAMCAGTTTAAATGGACCAAATCAAATSAAAGTGTGCTGTCCAAACCTGAACACTCCGCTCTGTAAAAGGTCTGAACATGAAAGATTACTTGAGAGATGGATGGCATCCTGTTCACTGCTTCCAGTCAGAGGTTTGTRTTTTACCAAGACATTTGTCAAGGCAACTCTTACACTCAGCCTGCAGCCCASTGCTCTTCCCTGCAGATCTACCTGSCTGGTTATTCAGACTTCTATTTGATCAGTCGAAACTCAGCTGGAACTACCTTAAATTGTTGTCAGTTCACATAAAATTCCTTTCAGGACATTTCAGCACTGCAGCTGTCCTGTCTGTAGCTGCCATTCRTCCTACAGCAGCAGTACCTGGTGCTTTAGCAGGATGGAAAAATCACTGAGCTTACAAGTTATCAGTGGAAGATATTGAACAGAACTGAACTTAAGCAAATCACACCCCATGTGTCTTTGAATTTGACAGATAAATACTCTCAGACKGTGCTCCTCTTAATTAATTTTGAACTCACCCATAGGTAGTTTCCCTAATGGGCTCGTCAGAGTACCACATAAAGTACTCTAAACTTTACAGCTTCTCTTTGATCTGCAGGGC
Source organism: Malurus melanocephalus (assembly GCF_030028575.1). NCBI lineage: Eukaryota > Metazoa > Chordata > Aves > Passeriformes > Maluridae > Malurus > Malurus melanocephalus. The sequence goes on from NW_026624290.1 coordinate 15,425, forward strand.
TCATTGCCCAGCTCAGGAAGAAAGAAGATGGACTTGGCATAGTTTAATCCCAGAAACTCCACAGCACTTTTTTAGTACCTAAATTATACGACTATTTCACCAGAAATTGAAGGTGGCTTGACTGCAACTCCAAGACCTTTGCTCAAACACACAAAGTACTAATTCCAAAGAAAAAAAAAAAAAAAAGAAAAAAAAAAAAAAAAAAAAAAAAAAAAAAAAAAAAAAAAAAAACAGAAGAGACAGAAACATGAAAAAAATCTTCATTTCTTTTTTTCTTTCTATTCCACTTGCTAAGGTTTGTTTGTTTGTGTAACTAATCATGGAGTGGTTTATCATCAACATAGAACTTTTAAGTATTTACACCCCAAACCCTGAACTCACTCACTGCTGTTTCAGGATTCTTCTTCAGGCTCTACTCTTTAAGGGAAGCTCTAAAACTCTTTAGAGATCCTAAATTGGACTAATCCAAAACCCCACTGGGCCTCCACACAACTGCATCCTGTTGTTTATCAGGATTACARCAGCAAATAGCATCTCATAGTGCCTGAAAAAAAATCATTGCTTCCTCCCTTAGCACAAAGATCATTGCTACTCCCTTAGTCCAAAGAGGATTAGGCCYAGAAAAACCCTTGGCATCATGATATTTTCTAAGATACAATGCAGTGGATGTTAAATGTCAGTCTTCAGGATGAAAWCTCACGGCTCTGACACAAGCTGGCRTGTATTAGTTCTTCCMTTCCTCCAAAGATCTAATCTGATTTTACTCAAATTTGATTAATTGTTTAAAAATAGCTTCAATTTAGTGAGTGATATATTTGTGCTAGATACACAACACACAAAATTCCAGCTAAAATAGAAACAACACAYAAAATTCTTCCTTCTTTAAAATTTAGCAAAAAAATAACACTTTAAGATCTTAAAAACAATAACATGTAAACTGGCTCCAAGTGAATAATTTAATACAAAGGGTAAATTAAATTTTTTAATAGCAGAAATAGACTAGAAAGAGGAGAGGGGAAGATAAGAAATAAGCATTTCATTTTCTTCATGCCTGGGTAAGAAATTTGGCCACACAACTGAAGTCATTCATCATCTGTATTTCCAACACCACCAATGCTCAGGGCAGCTGTTCTTCAGATCAATTTTTTGACAATCTCCAAAAAAAAAAGAGTCATCTTAGCTGAAGAAGTGACCCAAATAATTTTGATGTTAACAGGTACTCTGCTTCCAGAAAATGTCAGAACTCTAGGAGTCTGATTTTTACCTCTTCAGCAGTGTCAGTTTTAGTCCTGGGAGGAGCAAAGTGGACAGGATGCTTGATAATCTTCTTAATAGAAAACTGATCTCRAGGATGCCACTGGTGATACATAGCTAAATTCTCCTCTGAAAAATAAACAAATAACAAGAATTGTCCCCTTCCTGTATCATTGTTATCATCTTGCTGTTCACAAATAAGTGACAGAACTTATTAAGAATTTATTCGTAATAATGATTTAATATGAATTATTATGTCTGCAAATTAAAAACTATAAATATTGTCTATGGGTGTATAAGTAGTAAATGTACTAGAAAACTAAGCAGTTTATGAACTCACAGGACAGCAAAGGCCAGGAATTTCTTAAAATGCATAAAATTTATTTGTCTAAAATAACTGACAATTATTAAACACAGGAGGACTGTACCTACTGGACTCTTATTAGTAGGTTTTTCTATAAAGAAATAAAAAAAAAAATTAAAAAAAAACCAAAAACAAACCACTGTGCTCTCACAGGCTCAAACTGTTTGTTATTCAGTTCAGACTCAACTTTTTCCTCAAATGTTGCAAACCATTAAAAGTAATACAAATACATTTTTTAAACTTTAGGAATTTAAAGACCAATCAAATGATAAATTTAGATGACTGTGTTTATTAGAATAAAATAAGCTCTTAGTGTTAGGTAAAKTCCTCAATAACTATGCAGATGTTTTTGTCACAGCTAAAATTTCAGTCATCAAATTCAAGTTACAAACAATACTCTTTTTTCTTTCCTCACTTGTTTTGTACCTCCCAGCTAATAACTAAATATACTCACTTTTTTGATTATGTTCTTTGAAGAATAAAGATGTGTCTGACTTTGTACTGGATCTGCCTGTTCAGTTGTCAGCCCACCAAACTAAAGTTGTAGAAGCCAGAAATTTTAAGGTCCTGATTTTCAGAACATACCAAAATTGCTTACTACATATGTACAAGAGTACTTCCAAGACAACTTGAAATCATACATTTGAATTCCCTCAATAAATAGATTGGCTTCTCTAGCAAAATGTTTAATCAGCAATTAAAACACTTTTAMAGTCAGGGAGCTTACAGAAGTGCAAGGTCATGTCCATCATAARTACTATTACTGTGAAAATTCATAATAAAACCACTCAGACATAGYGTTCCCTTCCTTTAATCCAAGAACACTCAGAAGCTACATTCTGCTGACAAACTGATTTTTCATGATTAACAAAACCATGAACTTGATGCACASTCTATCCTGACTTTCCCTTCTACCATTGTAGCCACTTGGGAGGAGGTAAGATAAATATCTTACTTTTCTTTTGCAGCAATTCAAAAGCTCATTTCATTCATTTAGCCGTGATGCTCCCTTCTTATGATGCTCCCTTTTCTCCAGCAAAATATAAAAAAAAATATGAGCTTTACACATTTGTATTCTTATTCAGAGTGGCCCTGCTTAATATTTGTTTCCCCTCTCCAGTTCTAGTCAAAGAACAAAAAGAAAGGCTTTAAACTCCAAAGAGACTTTTGATAAACATATTTCTGACAATGTTTTTGTGGAAACACAGCTGAAGCTGTGAGGTGGATGCTGGAAGATCCCTTAAGYTGAAAGCACAGATGCAATGCAAAGAACTACAATAACATGCCATACTACAGGTTGGGTGGTTTACAGAAAACAACAGATTTTTTTTTTATATAGAAAACAACAGATTTTGAACCACAAAAGTCAGCCATCATCCCTTTTGTCACGGGGTAAGGACATAGTTCATCATATTCCCAGCAAACATCCTCAGTTCCTGTCCCGGATCAATCCCTGCTGGTCCTCACCCACAGCTCTGCTCCTCCTCTCCCTGAGCTTTCAAGGGAAAGCTCGGGATCACTTTCACACTTCCATGATTATCCTCCCCAACAGGATCAGAGGTTGCAAGGCTGACAATATACAATTATCTTACATGAGGGGAGGCTGAGGGAAAGTAATGGACCATCAAGCACCCAGAGCTGTGTTCTACCTGCTCTCAAGYAGTTACCAAAACACCCCCACACAGSTTTTTGTGACACTAAAACACATCCCTGGAGTGTGCCACAAAATGCTYGCTTTTCGAGTCTGAAAAAAGTCATTCTTTAAAGAGATTTAAGAAGTAAGAATGACTTTCAGCATAAACAGCAGAATCTAGAAGGCACACACAACATGAGGTAAGATAGAGTGCCCAGTTAAACCCTTCCAAACTGTAATTTTTGCTCTCTATTAGTGCAGGAACATTGCAAGACTTCCAAAACACTAAAAACATGCTGGCTACACTATAAAACTCAATGCAGTTGTAATTTCGGTTCAATTTATAATAATTGAGTTCTTTGTATAGCCAGAGAAATCTAACCTGAGTTAGCTTCTTATTTCTTGCCCTTAATAAAACTATTACTGCATTGATGATATAGCAGGGACTAATCCATGTATTTTTGTGGTAGAATATTGCACATTTCTGGCAAGATTACAATGGTAAACATTCCCTGAATTTATGTTGCACCTTTTCAGGCAAGTAGTACTCCTCAGGGTTTAGAGGGAGTAGATTCTAGACTGAGCTAAAACTTAATTCCAGGCTACATCCTTCTACATGTCCCCATTAAGATGGCCAGAATCTGGAATTCAGAGGTCTTTACATCAAGCTGGCTAAGCTGGGTTGAAGTGAGATTCCTTCTTCAAAATGAGCTTAATAATTCAAAGAAGTTCTAAAGACTGTTCTCTGTATAATCTGCTGTTCCCTTCGGTGTTATTTGAAGGCCACCAAGTTCTAGTCCCATGTACTGTAGGGATAAATGACATCAGACAGTGATTTGTAAACTCAGAATATGTACATGCACATAGCACAGATGCTAAAAAAATCCACTCAAAGTACACACATTTTAGGAGATACCAAAAAACTCAAACTAAAACAAATTTTAGAAAAATAAAACTCAAAACCAGGTTGCATAATGCAAAATACGTAGCATCAAAGTATTACTGAATTAAATGTCAGTTCCACTTGAAAAAATGGTCATTGTTGTTGCTGTTACATTTCTATTCTAGTTCACCAAGCATCCTTGCAATTCCAGCTTGAGTTCTTCCTTATCTTCCAGTTTATCTTTAGTGTTAAATCAGCATAACAGCTGACTGTGATTTCACAACAAATTTCATGATTTTAACTCCTGCTTCATWTCCCTGATTTTCAGTAATCAAGTATAAACACTGCTTTAGTCAAAGCATCACATCAGATGCTCAAAAATTCTATATTTTTTCTGGGATTTTCATCAAGATCTTCTCCAAAGAATCTTTATTTCAGACCAGGCAGCTCTCCCTCATAAACACAAGCTACTTTCTGTATTCCTACACATCAAGCTTAACATTTGGCAGCATTTAAAGAGCTTTTCCAATAAGCTCATCTAAGAAATCCCACCTAATTAATTTAGATTATCATTGCAGTACATCACCTTAGCTCCCTTTGCAAATGCTCTCAGCAATTATATCCCTGAATGAAAATCCTGAATAGCAACAGGGCTGAAATTTACTGAAAACACCTACAGATAAGAGTAGTTTCTCATTGTGGCTTCTCACACTAGAAGTCACATTTGACCAAATCCAGAGAGCTGCCACATTCAGCCCCATCCTAAGGATCTCCTTTGCTGCTCTTAGGAGCTGAGATGAGAAAGTATTTTACAAAATTCAAATGAATGTTTCAAAGCTGAGTTAAAACAGGCATSTACCAAATTTACCTGAAGGTTTCCCCTCAGTCATGCCCCACACAGCACTAAAGGCTGCCTTCTTACTCAGACCACCAACCCCTGGCATCACTCTCCCTCTAACAATTTCTTCACCTTGGGATTTGAACTCCTAACCACAGAAAATGCCTCAAGGCCTCCATCACAGATCAGTTCCATTCACTTTTTCATTTTCCCCACACTTCACTTTAGAGCGAGCCTGCTGAAAACAATAAAAACATCCCACGCCATAAAATCCAGTATCTCATTACCTCCTCCTTMTTTAGCAATATTCCTTCTGCCTYTTTTCCTCTGRCARAAAACCCCTCACAAACTGTCAGGTKCTCCCTGCCATCATCAGKGRACCTCTGYTGARAAYCCCCATCCTCTGCATGAAGGTGTGGATAAACAGAGATCTAAATCGCAGCTTAAAACCTTTTATGATAATTGAATTGACTATGAGTATCCATGGGTTTATTTGTTTTTCTAATCAGATATGTTTTGAATAAATTAATGTACATTGGTACATTAATCAATGTAGTTATTTTCAATAAAAATGGGGTTTCATGAAAAAAAAACATCCCAACAACATCCAGGGCTAATTTCTCAGAAAATTTCCTTGAGGGATGTAAGTTCCACTACCTACTTTTATGGCTTCATACCTCATATCCCAGAAKTAACAATTGCATAAGAACCAAAACACCAAGGTGAACTTCCAAAGCTCTCAAAGTCATCCAGGTGACTTTTTTCAGAAAAATTCACTGTATTTCACATTTAAATCACTTTTTGCTGAAATCTCACCTTAAATCTCCAGCCCATAGGTCCTTCATTTGGCTTACTTACAGAAATGGAGACCATCCAGGTGGGCAATTGCTCTCCAGCTCACCTGAATCCCTCCTTCACAACTCAAAAACATGATTTCTCATCAATCAGGAAGAAAACCGAGTTCATTAAATTTCCTCTTCATTAGTAATCTCCTCTATTTATGCTTTATCTCTGGTTTGTGCAACTTGTTATTGCCACAAATYGGAGGATTTGTTTAATTAAACAAGATTTATTTTCTTGAATGCAACTACACCTGGCTTGGACAAACCTGARAAARCATTCTTATGCATTCAATATACACAGAGCATGCTCACATATTCATTAAATATTCTTACAGGTGACAACACATGGTTTATTTTCAGTCAGAGCTTTTTGTTCAGGGTTGCATTCAGCTCCTTTAAATTAGGAGTTTTTTGCTAATTAATTCACTAGATATTACTTGTGGTTTGATTAAATATATATGTAGGTTAATATACAATGAAAGAACAGGAAAAGCTTTCAACACGTAGGTGTTGCTCGCATTCATCATAAACATTTTGGTTTCCATAAAACTATAGCGGGAAAAAGTTTATTTTATTTCTGGATCTATTTCTGGTTTATGTATTGGAATTCTGCTAATTAGGAATGAAGTATTTAAGCTTCCACAGTTACTTAGCTTTCTTATGTTGTACTGGACCACACCTTTCTTAATTATAAGGTTGTTTTTCACAGACATCTTTAGCCACTTCTATAAGCAGGGACAGGGATAAGCAGTAGGACAAGGATAAATTCATATCACTTTGGCAAATAAATGGAGAAGGAATGCTTGGCTGGAGGATTCCTGAATCCACCTATTGCATTCCACCATGACACTAAAGTGGGGTCACACAATTCTCTTTATGCCACTCATATATTGTCAGCTCTGTCCCTTCAAAAAATTTACTTCAAATATTTCCAGGAAGTAGCCACCACTCTACTATTAAATTTGTGTTGGAAAAATGACTGTTACAGCATGCAAAAACTCCTTCCTTATGCTAATGACTTTTCTGTTATTGACTAAAAAACTGAACACAAAGTGTATAAAAAATAAATATCATGTCAGACAGAAAAAGTACTTTTTCTTCCTTTTTKAATGTTGGCATTTTTTATTCTAGGAAAGATGGAACAGTTTCAACATGCAGACATTTACATAATCTGGCAAAAAGGCAGACATCAAATCAGTTGGCTACAATCTTCATCCTCCAATAAACAGAGCAGCAAAGTGTAAATCAGCTGAAGAGATGGGAGGAGATAGTTTTATAAGCACAAGTAAAGGGAATGGAAGAGGAGAGCAGAAGTGAAGCTGTAGCACAGTTGCAGGGACAAACTATTTGTAGGTGACAATTTGAGAAGAAAAAGAACCACAGCTTTTTGTGYTGAAAAACACTGTAATTAAATAACGTCCCTGATGTTGTTTTTGTTCTGTAGAAAGAATTTTCCAGCAACCAGCCAGAAGAGTGGTAAYAAATTTATCACCTAATGAATTTTGTTGTGTGGTGAGGAGCACAGGAAAATGAACAATGATTAAGCACCAACTTAATGTAGTATATTTGTCACTCYGTGTGAATTAAAAAGCTAGAGGGTCCGTACAATATTCACTGTCTCTGTTTTGATTCATTGCATTGTTGGCTGTCTTAGAACTATTAATGATAATGCCTGCTAACTTTTGAATTTGGAAGAGCTRGTTAGGGTATTTTCAGCTACAAACATCTTTCAAGCAGATTTCTGKAAGGTTCAGTATGTTCAGCATAACCTTGGATCACAAAGACTGAATACTTCTATCAGCATCATATAACAGTAACAATCTTAACATTATTTATGTGTATGGCTAGATTTTTATTTTCATAGCTAAAGTCAGTGCCTGCAATGTCACTGGCGATAACGCATTACCATTTTTTATCTGTGGAAATGGGAGGAAAATCACATCGACTTAATGGGAAATATTATGGTAATCCCCATATATCAGTTAAGATAACTGTATTTCAGCAGGGCATAAATTGCCACAAGCTTCTTCTGTATTCAGGCAACTGTGAGACTTAAAAGAAAATGCAGATATGTTTCCCWTTCCCTTGAGTTCATCAGTGCAGTGTATTGTGATTCAGCCAGGGAAGAGGAAGGAGACATATGTGGGTTGCAGGAGTGCAGCATGGCTGAGAAACCATGGCCAAGGACCATAAATAACGCTGCCCAAATTGTGTGATAATGGTGGCTGTTGGCATCACTCCATTGGTCAGGCAGGAAAATCTGAGGAGGAAAAACAACCTGAAGATTATAACCCCACATGAACAAAGAGTAGTTGGGACGGTTGTATTGGCTGTTAACTTTGCTAAAATCAAAAGTTCAAAATCTGTCTGTGCCCTAAGATATTATTTAATGTCAATGGGAAAATATCTGCAAAATATACCCCTTCAGCAATACACAAACATGCACTCACACATATGAAATATGTTACTATATGTGTATTCACTACCTCAATTATGATGATTTCAGAGTTGGAAATACTTTATTTTCATGACAAGGAATGGCAGAAGAGAAAGGCTGTGAGTCAAAGTTCCTGAAGATGACTTTCCTGAACAGAAGAGGGGGAGCCTGGCACGGCCCCTTGGAAACACTGGAAGACTGCAGGTTAAGGTCCCTTTGGGCTACACACTATGCAAATTTCTGAACAAAAAAAAAAAAAAAAAAAAAAGCTTTAACTCAGTAAAGAAAGTCAAAGGCAGCCACATCAGCCTGCAACAAGATGGCAAAGCTCAAGAAGTGATGGATGATGTACAGCCCCAAACTAGCAGTTGCTTTGGTGTCAATATGCGGAAAGTACAGGCACGAGAGCAACAGTGGCTGGAGCGGGCCCATGAGATGGATGCAATGATCCTAGTACCATCCTCCAGAAGGCTGGGTACCAGAGTATTCATGAAGCCTCATCAGGGCACCAGAACTCTTCATCTTGTGGTGCTACACCTCTCATATGCTTTCCCCATCTGTGTGACAAATCGTATTTTGCACACACCCATTTGAAGGGAGGAGCTGATCACCCAAAACCTCTCAGACTCAACTGAGCATAGCAGAGCACATGTGGGATGGGATAGGAGATGTARATTACCATGGAAACCCATCGTTCTGCTTCTAGTCTCTGTCTAAACTTTGTTATCAGATTGAAGTAGCTCGCTCTAACTTTTATTATTGGTGATGACTGTGAGGGCTCAACCACGGTGTCCTCACTCTTCAGCCTTTTGAATATTTGCTTTGAATTTTTACATATAGTAAAAACTTTCATTCATCAAGAAAAGCAAAGTTATATTAAAAAAAAAAAATCCAGTTTTAAGTCTAAAACTGTAAAATTTGAGTTAGTTGTGAGAGCAAATTGTAGGATTTGTTGTTGGGTTTTTTTGTTTAGTTTTGTTTGGGTTTCCTTTGGCTGAGTAACAATCTGATATACAAGAGAATTAAAAATACTTCAGGGTATTTTTTTTATCAGCCATTGCTTGTTTCATTTAATAGTGCAGCCTAACCAGTATAACATACAAAGAAAGAATCAGAGATTTTAGAGTTGTGCTACACTAATCTCCCTATTGTCAATGTTTCGGGACCAGTTTTAGGTCCCTGAGGAAAGCCAATTTAGATCATTTACAGAAGAAAAAAAGTGATAGGAAGGGCAGGAAGAGAGGTCAGAGACTATTTTGAAATAATTTCTTTTTTTTTGTGAAATATAGTAACATTGATATAAAAAACACATCCTTCAAATATGAATGACATTTTACACCTCTACATATGAACATATGTAACCATGCTGGACTGCAAATGACATTCATTATACAGGAACAAATCTACAAATACACTAAACTTACAAAACCAGACATAAATGTTTTGATTATGTGTGTGGACACAATCAGAAAACAACTTCCTCCAAGTGCAGGGTTTTTTGCWTTGTTTCTGTGAGTTCACTCCTAAGTGTCATTTCTTTTTTCTCACCAGCTGGCCTTTGTTCTTTCACCTTTGTCTTTCAGGTGGGCTTGAAAAGAGCCATTTGTTTGATCAGGTTCATATTTCAAGTACTGTCGAGTGTGAGTGAATAATACTGGACTGATTTCAGAGATTTCCGCATGACAGCAGTAAGGTTTAAGTCATTTGTTGGTTCTAGAAGCTTGTGCCTGAAGAGCAATCTGAAGAGCAAATACACAACATGCACCTTTTTCAGACTGCTAGAAAACAGGTGATAATAATAGCAAGTTGAAATACACAGTAAAGAAGAAAAAATGGTTTATTAGAAAATTTTGCCCTTAAGAATTAAGTCAAGTGTCACCAAAAAATTATACACACTGTCAAATTATATTGTTTCTTCTTCCTGGAAATCACTGCAATACCTGAAGACAGTAATGTGGCCAAAAGCAGAATTCACAAAGCAAAGGCTTCTTTACAAAACAAACCCAACAAGAATTGATTTACAGGTCCCTCTTCATACTGAGGTTTGTGCATCATCTAAGGGGTGACACTGAGATTCAGGTAAGACTGTACAATGTGTTTTAACATTATTCATAAAAATTAAAACAAGAAACAATATTAGTTATGTACCATCCTCAGTGTGCTGAATCTGTGTGAAGTCATGGATAACACAAGCTTTAGGGCACCTCTTTGTAATTTTATGAGTGACTTCTATTATGTCCATTCAGAAGAATCATACTACTCTTTGATGCAGAGCACTAGATTTCCTTTTTTTGTAAATGTCACCTCTCCAGATCAGATTGCTYCAGATGCAGTGTGGACTGACAATGTTGTCCAGATGACACTATTCCAAAATATTCTGCAAAAGCTGTGCTGAGTGTCCGTGTATGGGAAATGCTGCCAGCGCTGCTGCTTCCCTGCTGGCRGTCCCCACACCCTATTGCACAAACAACTGAGAGTATGCAGAGCACTTGCAGCTGGACAGGAGGAGAGCTGGTGGCACAAGTGGCACCCACTCTGCCTGATTTCCAGCTGAGGGAAGCAGTACAGATTACTGGGAAGGGTGGCATAGTAAAGAGAAAACATCCGCAGAGTAATGAACCATTTCCTCGGACTAAATGCTCACATCTGCCCAGCAGATCGGGATTCCAGCTTCGTGCTGACCCTCCTGATACAGCTGCAATAAAAGAATTTAAAAATAGTTGAAAGACCATTCAGAACAAATCAGAATAAATAAAATCAATCATGTCCTATTTCTGTGTAAACGATGGTTTTAATTACAAGAGGATTATTCCGTGATTGGAAATGGATGGGAGGATGCATGAGACTGATGGTTCACATGACCAGGAACAGGAAGGGAAGAGCCATCTCCTGCCTTATTTTATCCTGCACAATATCTATTGTGCAAAGAATACCACTTCACAGGTCTTGCTTTCATAGAGATATTCTCCTGTGTGAGCTGACTTCCAAATAAATTAGCCAAATTTAGCTGCAACTATCACTTTCTTCTCCACACCTTGTTTTTCCAAGCTTTGAGCTGGAGCATGTGATTTTCCATGTTGGTATCCCAGGCCCCAGCTTCTCACTACCTTCCCTCAGAAGGTTTGTTCATCAACAGTAATATTTCCAAAAACTTTTACAAAATTTTATTTTCTCCTTTTGTCAGAGCAAACTTTCTTTTTTCCGTGAAAAACTGAAGCTCACTCACCTGCATCATTAGGCCATGGAGGTTTCTCTGTCCTCCTGCAGGACTTCTCAGCTCTCCCACCATCACCCTTTTGGCTCCATGGAAGCTGAACAGTGTTATAGTGTGTACAGACAGTACATGGCTTARAAGGACATGTTTAGACAGGGCTGCACCAATGCTAAACTGTCTTTTACAAATTAGAAACACAATATTTTTGCAGGACCTTCAATCCACTGCATTCTATCAAGTCTCAGGTATGTTTGTTGAAACTGTCTTCCCTGTAACAACTRACTCTCCTTAGAGTCAATCAAATGYGTATAGTCTCTAATTAGTATATTTGGGGCAAGGAGTGTCTGTCAGCAAATCTGTGTCCTGTGATCTTGAGATTCTTGGAACATTTATTATTATCAGGTCAAAAGGGAGTATCAGTATGGAGAACTTTGCTAAAACAATGCCTTGGTCCCACAGTCTGAGATGGAAACCTCCCCTAAGTAAGATATGGATGGGAACCTCCCYTGTAAGATACTCAGCAGCCTTTCTGCAATAATTTGATTAAACACAGTAAGGTACAGCAGCCTGTTCTATGGATGGGAGAGATGTAAAACAATTTGGCCTTCCAGCTTCTTTGTGGGAAAGATCACCACAGCAATGGYCACAGCTGATGGCAGAGCACTGAGGTGGCCACTGGGACCATTCTGAGGTCTTTAGCARCATTCCTACAGGAACACAATGTCCCCCTTTTTACCCTCATGTGTTGGATGAGGGAAGATGGAGAAGGGTAAAGGCAAATCACAGATTTGATGGTTGGAGAATGTTTCCAGAACGCTGGGATGGGTAACTGCAAAAGAGGTATGAGAGTGTGAGCTCAGTCAGTGCTTTCTGGACAATTCCATTCTCTGCCCAGTGTCCACTCTTTATCTAATGTTAGAACAAATATGRCTTTTCAACTTATTAAATAAAACTAAAATTAGATCAAACTGCACCGAGATTGTAAAAGTTTCATATTTTCTTTTTATTTCATTTCTTGAGRTACGATGGGGGAAAGAATGAGCCTGAGATTTTAATCTCCAAGTGGTTGTCTTGATAAGTAATAAATCTAACCTTTCCAAGCAGACGTATGAAGTTAAGGGGACTAATTGATCATGTTGGCACAAAGGTGTTGTTCATTCTGCAAAGGCCAAGTTAATCCACATTGATGTGATTCAAATTAACCTTAATCAGCTACTAGGCTGACTGTGATTTCATTACTGGATATGCTACAATTAGACATCTCCTGTCTTTAAATGCCCCTCAGCTTTATTGCAGCTTTTTTTTTTTTTTTTTTTTTTTTTTTTTTTTTTTTTTTAATAATAAACACCCATTTACACATCAAATACCATTAGTGTAATTGGCTTTAAAATTGACTTTTTTTTGTGTAGTCACTTTTTGGTTCTGTTTATTCTGAAAAGGTCAAGTAATACAGATTGATGTGATCTAAATTAACCTCAAACAGTTACTTCTCCTCTCAGAATGATATGCTGTCATGGCAGGGAAGGATCAGACAGTTGCCTTCTCTTTCCTTTTTTTTTTTGTTCTCCCTTCCAGATACATAAATCATATGTATTTCATTCCTGGAGGCAGGTGCAAAACACTTAGAACCCTATAAATCATCTTCATAATAGAATTCAAAAGCAGTTGACTATTCATCAGAAAACTTTGATTCTTTATTCCCACTGAGGCCRTGCAGGTATGCCACACACTGTAGTAAAAAAAATTACAATTTTCAAACATTAGTTTTACTTTGTTGCAACTAAAACTTGATCCAGAGCCCTCTTTTCTGAAGCTTTCTGCCCTTTTTATTTCATACCTCAAGTAGACAGTGCGAGCACAATAATCAATTGTAAATTCATCGACAGTGTGTTTGATTGCTGCACTGGACAAGAGAAGAAATTTCCTACATTATTTTTTTTGCTTTTTGAGGAAAACTGTTGTAATTTCCTTACCTTTCTTCTCTTTCAACTGTGTCTGGCTACTAGTCTTGCCTCTTAACGCTGTCCTGATCAAACAGAAAAGTACAAGGAGGGCCATAAGATACACAAAACAAAAATGACAAATTTTCTTCAGAGGGAGTGAATTACATGGGAAGGTGAGGGCAGGAACAACAATTTAAAACCAGCCCTTTACCATACCTAACTGAGATGCAGATATATGGAAATCCAACTTGACGTAGGGAATGGCCACAACTGTCACATCATTTATTGATCAGAATAAATGTTTAATTTTGCATTTAGTTGAAGGCTGCACTATAATCAATAATTAATTTGCCAGTTGTGGTTATTTTACATGTCCAGTCACCTTTCTACATGCAAAATAATCAGAACAAGCATATTATTTGTTCATTCAACCCTAAACCTGAATCTGAAGAATGGTCTGCACTGAGACCTCCCTTTTTTTTTTCTTTTTGTTTTTTTTTTATATTTATTCTGTTGAAATGCTCAAGTTTGAACTTTAGCTCTGAACAGTAGTCAAGAACTGTGCTTAGTGCCCAAAACAAATAAAAGGAACATTTTTTCATCCTGCCAAATCTTCTAAAAGACACCAGAAAGATTGCAAAAGGAGTTACATTTACAGAAGAACAAGTGGGTCTGATGGTAAAGAATGACTTCTTAAAAAGTAAAAAATGCTTATTGGATCTCTACTAGTATRGAAAATCTTTTTCTCTCTTTCTGAATAATGCAACAGCTTAAATAAA
>NW_026624290.1:29871-42719 GCF_030028575.1 Malurus melanocephalus
AATCTGTGGGGATCTATTGATTTCCCCCCCCCCCCTTATTGCTCAATATGAAATAGAAAGGGTGTGAGACAAGTAATTGCTGATTCCATCCACTCTACATCTAGGGATGAATCTATTTTTCTTGGTGCAATGGCTATTTTGAGTCTCGCCAAATAAGCAATATTTGAGATGCATTAAAGCCACCTACCCACAAAGAAGATGAATGTTTCAGCGACCAAATGTGTATCAGAAACTTTACTTAATATTGACACAATATTTCTAGCATAAACACTGAGACTAATTATGAAATCAACCCCAGTCAAAGCCAATTACACTGTGGGTTAGTAAGTACAATCACAACTGCTATTTATAGTGACAGAAATAACATAAGTATATATGAAAGACTATATGCAGATGGCGAAAAAGATTATGCTTGGCATAACTCAGAGAGACAAATTAAAATGGATGTCTGTAAACAAACCAGGGAAAGCRATATTACATCACTAAAAATGAGACTGATCTACTCTTTCACTTAAAGCCAAACTGCATCTGACGTGACTGGAGCAGCTTTACTTATGTATGTGTAAGTCAGTGTGGATTTCTGTGTGTAACTGCAGTACAAATGTCATGGTGTTCTTTAAATTTGGATGACAACAGTYTAAAATACTGTTGCTTTCTTGGCATGTATGCCTTTGGTCCTTCCAGGAAATATGAAATATTAGTACTCATGCAGAGTAAATTGATTTAAAGTGGTTTTAATAAAGTTTAGTATGTGTCTGGCAAAAAGTGAAATATTCAGACTCAGACCAAACAGATAAATGGCTTCATACACATTAGAATGTTAGCAAGTCTGACTTTTCCATTTATCATGCCTACTTACATTTTTGTCCCCCATTATGAACTGAGATTAATTTAACAACATCAATTCATGAGCAACAAGATGCGTAGAGCCAGTTATCCTGTTAACACTGACTTCTGCTGTCTGCCACCCTAGATTGTAATTTACAGACATTTGCTTTTACAAGAGCATAAAAYGATCCCAAAGTAGCCTGTTACTGCGAGGCAATACAATATACTGTGGCTCTCATTACTCCGGTTCCCTAAATAAGTTACAGTAAAACTTAAATGGGCATGTTATGGATTGCTGTCAGTAGTTTGCTGTCATTAAATTTTTGCTTATGATTGTGTATTTATATTTATGTGTCAGACCTAAAGGATYTTCCTAGCTGTCTTCTGACAGCTGTCTCAGCCTACCATCTTGTCCAGCAGCACTTCAAACCAAGTACAGGGAAAGTTTCAGTTTCATTTTAAAATTTCTAGTTTAACATGTAAGGTGAAAGAAGGCAACCAATGTGTCTTGTGAACACAAGAGCTGTGCTGGAGATAAACCTCAGTGTTCTTCTTTGAAAGCAAGCTGCCTGCTAAACATGCTTGGCCATGATTGTTCAAACCTTGTAGAAAGCTCTAAAATTGGGAAAATTATATCCACAAGTAGGGTACRGATGCTTTAATGGCATATATTAATTGTAATAAATGTGTTACCAGCTGCTATAAGACGGGATATAAGTCATTATCATTAAAAAAAAAAAAAAAGTATTTTTGGATCAGCAGTGCCAGAGAAAGCAACAGTCGACTGCCACGAAGAAAATGGTTAAAAATCTGTTTGACTCCCTCATGTTAAAGTCTAATAGTCTTTAAAAAACTGGGACATTCCAGTGGTTTAGAGAGTTATCAATCCTTGAATATCGTGAAAGAATAACTAGGAACAGCACTCTGTTAAATCTGATCTTTATTTGATTACAAGTGTAAATACTGACCATCAGCTGGGCTTTAAGGAGGGAARAGAGTTTCTTTGATGGGATTATGGATCTGAGCAGTAAATGGTGTAATATATTGGGATTTTGCCAAGGCATTTGCTTTAGTGTTTACAGAGTGGTTTACAGAAAAGGTTAGATCCATAGGTACCTAACAATAACCAAGGATTAAACAGGAAATTCATAGAACTAGATTTAAAAGATCAACTGRTATCATTAGCAACATAGCTATGAAAGTCTGAGGTCACTTTCAACAACATCAGTACTGAAGGAAGTTCTTGGCAAACAATATTTCCTACCAGGATCTTTAGGATAGAAAATCCTTATTAAAGCATGAGACAAACCTTGACAGGGTATGAGCCTTGAAGAAGAGAAGGCTGAGAGAAATAATGGTTCCTTATGATCCTAACTTGAATGAAATTTAGAAAATATTTCATCTGAATAAGGTCTCTGCATCTAACATTTGTAAATATTTTTCTTTCCTTTTTTTTTTTTTTTTTTAAGACAAAAGACATTAGACATCTGCCACTGCTTCCCTGATATTAGAAAGGCCATTATACCATAGGCATCAGGAACTGCTGAACTTCAGAAATCTTTGACGTTCACTAGCAGGAATCTGAAAAGATATCTAAGAACTTGCCAAACGTGGTCTTTTCAGAATAGCAGGCTGGAAAAATGAGAAAACCACAGCCTCYAAAAGGGGATGGTGTGAAATAGGTAGGTTTGTTTATTGGTCTTGTAGGGAGGAACTTTTTCCACTTCCATAACCCACGATCATAACTCTGTCACGGAGCTGACTGAACTGGTTGTGTTCAGTCAACTGTCGGTCATTACTAATGGCAGGAAGGCTGATTACACATTTTGTTCACCCAKGAGTCAAGATAAATCCAATGTCCCCTTTGACCTCAGGAAAGGAACTGAAACAGCTCAAAGCCTCACACCCTTTAAGTCATACTATATACAAACCTTCAGAAGGATCTTGATGACATTWATCTTCTCTGTCTCGTGTCCTTGGGCCCACTGTCCAATTTAAAACCTAACACTGCTGCAAAAGAAGCATTCAAGACATAGATCATCACTTTTTAAAATATACAAAAYGGCCATATGTCATGCATTTTATATCTCCATATAAATATTTGCATATATGGATTTACAAAACAAAGTATCTGAGAGAGSTCTTATAGAAAGACTACAGCCAATTTGTTCCACTGTGGCCACTCAATTTCCTGTAATCAAAGTGTCATCATAGAGATGAATTATGCTTTTTAAGCAGAACAAGAAGTTAAGAAAATAACAAGTATTTGGTAATATATGTGATTAAATTTATGTCCGGATTCTCAGTTGTGAAGTATTTCCAGGAATTGTCTCTACATGTCTAAAAATGGCTCCTAAAATGTGGTGGTTTGGTTTTTTTTTTTTTTTTTTTTTTTTTTTTTTTTTTTTTTTTTTTTTTTTTTTTTTTTTTTTTTTTTTTTTTTACATTTTAGTAAAAACTGGCTAAAGATGCTGCTCATATTCCAGGTCTGACCATGCCATGGTTAACCCCAGACAACAAGCAAGGCCCAGGCTTGCTCACTCCCCAACTAGGAGGCTCCTGGAGAAAGAATGGGAAAGTTAAAGCAAGAAAACTTATCAGCTGGGATAAAATCAGCTTAATAGGGACAGCTAAAACCACACACACGCACAACAAAACAAGGAATTAATTCAGTGCTTTCCATGGGCAGGCAGAGGTTCAGCCATCTCAGTAGAGTATGGCTCCATCACAGGTAACGGTGAGTTGGGAAGACAAAGCCATTACTCCAAATGTACCCCACCTTCCTCCACCTTCTCCCCACTTTATGCACTGATATAGAATGATGTCCCATGGTCTGGAATGTCCCTTTGGTCAGTTGGGGTCACCTGTCCGGGCTGTGTCTCCTCCCAGGCACCCCCAGCCCCTCCCCAGTGTGGCAGCACCAAAAGCAGAAAAGGTCTCGGCTCTGTGTGAGCCCTGCTCAGCAATAACAAAACATCTCTGAGTTATCAACCTGTGCTCAGCACAAACCCAAAACACAGCCCCACACCGGCCACTGGGAAGGAAATCAACTCTACCCCARCCAAACCAGCACAAAAGTCCATTATTAACGTGTGCATTTACTTAATAAGACACTCTAATCTACTTGGAGAATGTGATGCATATTAAATATACAGTAGTTCTCTAGCTACATCCTTGACAAAACTTCCTTTCTGRTGGAGTACTCTCTTTTCCCCTTCTTCATTCCCTTCCTTAAAACTTTGGGTGCACATTGTTTAAATTGCCCTGTTTAGGGATAGTATTCTCCACTTCAGTACTCCTGCTAAAACCAGATGCCATTTCCCCTCCTTCCCCCAACTGGAGGCACAAAAGACCAAGACATCCATCTAYTCCTATCTAAATTTATTTGAGTAGACAAAACCTTTGTTAACTATGTTTCTTAATCGTTACCAGTTTCAGAACATATTGTCTTTTCTGGCTATCATAACTCATTTATGCGCCAGAGAGAGTGAAATTAAAAAAAACATTCTGCCAAGACATAAATATTCTTCTTTACTTATAGATAAATCAATACATTTAATATTACCCTAAGCTTTTAACTGATACTTTAATCTAACTAAATAAGCTCTGTTCCTATTTTATTTGATAYCATTTGACAAGTATTGTTTTATTTTAACTACCCCTTGCAGAGATGGGTAATGAAATTTGTTGCCATAATGTTATTTCTAGATGCTTGCATTTATTTATTAATGGTAGATCTAAATAAGCTCAGTAGGATAGGGATTGGGGAAAGAGGAATGAGAAAGAGTGAGCAAAATGTCAACTTGTTTCTTAAAATTTTCTATGTACTCTTACCTTTTTTTAATGAAAATATTACTTTCTTAAAAGTTTGGGGTTTTTTTCAGTAGTGTAGTGAAATTAAGTGTCTTCATTTTCTGAAGTAGACATAACAATTGAATATTTGACTCAAATAACAAACATAACATGGCATTAATGATTTAGCAATGAATGGGATTGTGAGCAGAGATGAACAAAGAATGAGTTATGATGGTTCTGCTGAAAACCCACCCTGCAAGGCAGTGCAGCATTAAGGCAGCATTTCTCCTTATTCCCTTTTATTTTGGGTGATAGTGATAACCTAAAATAAAATAAGTGATAGTTCAAAAAGCTGATGGGTTACCCATATATCAACACTCTTTTATAGAGTCTTCCTCTCTCATTTCTATAGCCAGTCAGATGGTTTTTTCCCAATAGCCTGCACAGGTGCCTTACTAATGAGAAATACTCAGCTGACAGGAGAAAGCACACCCTGACAGGTGCCACTTCTTCATGGTCTCCTTCTGCACCGAGCTGTAATTTTCTGTAATTGCTCTGCAGTTTCAGAGAGGGGCTTGCTGGGAGCTGAAGACCACAGTAGAAGAATTATCTTTCTTCTTTCATCCAGTTTCCAGCCTTTTCTATAATTCAGTTCCTGGATGCTGTTAGAGCCCAGGTATGGTGCTGGATTTCTCCCCTGGCCCAGCCAGGAAGGCAGCTTTGCTTTTGTGGCCTTTGCTTTGGTGCAGAACCAGAGCTCGAGCAAATGCAAGTTGCAGACAGCCCTGCATAAAAAATCCTCTGTTTTTCTCAAAATGAGAACATAAACCCAAAAGACAAGTTAGCCCTGACTGCAGAATCTCTCCACGAGGCAAATTCCCAAAAAACAAGTATGAAAATTAATCAAGGTTCTGAAGGCACCTAATATCACTGCAGTCATTGAGAATGATTTTTATTGTCCCTAATGAGCACTTTATAGATACTCATATTTGAGCAGTGCCTGAATCTTTCAAAATAAGAACCAGCATTCTCCCTGGAGAAGAAGCATATTGCTGAATGCAATCTGTCAGCACGTCGGGGCTGCTCAGACTCCTACACCGTAGTAACAGATGATCAAGTCCTCTTCCATGTTTCATGAGTTGAAGGTGTAAATCAGTTTAGCCATTAAATAAGTCAACATTCCTCTTATCTATCAGTTACTTTGATTTTATAGATAAAGGTATAACTTCTATTGCGAGTAATTAAAAAGGAATAATTTATTTCACAATGTAGTTTCTATCACAGTCTGCTTCAAGCCTAAAATGAGGGCAACCACTAACAGTAATTTTTGCTTTTCTAATCTATTCTCTCAAGAGAGGAATGTGATTTYACTTTGATTTTTCATTTCCATAACAAGTACTGTGAAGTTTTTCATATAGTTAAATATAGCTAGTCCTGAAAAAAGTCTAGGAACMTGACCCTCTCCTTCTACTGATGGATAAACAGCAAATTGCAGATAACCTTCTCCTTTGGCTTCTTTAATGATGAAGAATCAAAAGAACTTCTCTTGGAGTTCCTTCAAAATAGTATTCTTTTTATTTAAATGGATACTTCCACTGAATGACAAAGATTAAAAATAGAATTGAGTGCATTTCATTCTAGCAACACTAATGCTAATCTCTTAATCTTCATCTTTTTCTCACTTTAAATATACTTCCCTTTCTACATACCATTTATTGTCTGATCCTTATTCTTACATTCCAGCAGCATTTTAAATTATATACATATAGCATACTATTTATCCATAACATTTCTGTGAATTTCTATTGTTCGTCAATCATCAAATGRGAGTTTAAGGTAGAGCTTTGTCTTCACTGCTACATCATTGCTCAGTGTTCCCAGGTGATTCTAGGCAAGAATCACACAGACATATATTTCAAGATTCTCAAATATTAGCAAGTGTTTCAYTTCTGCCCTGCAACAATTCCTGCTSCCTTCCAAAAGGTTTAACAGGTAGTAAATATTATATACCTGTGTGATGAAGCAGCGTTATATTTCTGTGAGACAATGCTATTTAAAGTATCTGGTTCTGCTTTTGATTCAGGGCAGATACTGCAGACCAGGATGCAGCTCCTGCTGCCCTTTGTGGTGGAATTAAGCTACCGGGGTTTCTGCTCCTCTTTGGCTGACCTAAACATCAATTTACCCATTCTCTTGTAAATCAACATTTTACCCTTTTTAAAAAATATCCAGACAAGCACGTTGACACCTGATTTACTACATGTTATGGTTTGAACTGAGGTAGTGTGTGGGGAAGACAGTTCATCCCAAAAGCATCGAGCCCGTTGTCAGGACACAGGGAGGATGCTTGAGCACCCGCTGAGCCGAGCCAGCTTGGAGGGAGGATCAGCAGCTTCCAGCAGCGTGCAGTGCTGCGTGTGGGCAGCTTCCACACAATCAATTAGATACCCAGGGAGAGGAAGAGTTCAGTTCTTAAACTGGCAGCTTTTTCTTCYTTACATGTTTAATCTCTGCTGCACAAACCCAATTCCTCAAGTGTGGCGTGTGACAGGGGGTTTATCCATACACTTCATATGAGCAAGGCTTATGACTCCAGCTCTCACCCAAAAGAATAAAAAATAAAAGGACACCCAGAAGACCCTTAGTACGTGATGGCATCCTTTTGAGCAAAATCAGCCTTTTGCATTTTTAAAGCCTCAAGGTGAAAACACAACTAAACTCCCCTTCAAAGTGTAAATGTGGAAAAGCTTGCTTTCCAAATCTCAGATCTCACAGTGTGGATTCCTCTTGATAAATGTTCACCTGGAAGGATATTYCTGGATTTGGAAAGTCTTTATAGTGTGGAGGGTTAGTCATTCTAAATGTTGGGATACTTTCATTTTGTGAGGAAACTGTATTAGGAAGAAAAAGGTATTAGATCTTGTATCCTTTGATCAATACATGTTCTTCCTCCTGACATTAAATTTGGAATAAAACATTACAGAAGAAAATGCAAGCAAGTCTGACAGCATTATCTTGTCTCTTCAGCTCTCCCTTAGAAGAATCTGAAGATTCCTTCATGTTCCCTGTAGAATGGATTTTCCAAAAGAGAAACACCAGTGTCGCCCACCTAAAAATTATACACAATTTTGCTCTTGGCTAGGCCTGCACCTTCTGCTGCTGCTCACTAATTGATACTTAGGAAAATGCTATTCTGCTTTCTGCTTGCCCTTCATGAACAGGCAGTTGGAGTCTAAAATAAATCCTGTGAAGTTCCAGGAGTGGATGACTGCTTTCTCATTCTTCATTCCAAATATGCTGGTGGTCACTCCATTTATTCCATCCTTTATCCTTTCTGTTTTAGATGTCTTTCCACTTATTTTCCTCCTATTTCCTTGCAGGAATTTCTACTTGCTGGCTGGAATTCAGAAACAATGAACCTGAGCAAAGAGCTCCAGTGAAAGGCTTTTGCCTGAGTGCATGATTGCAGATGCTGGAGCTGTGCCCAGACAAAACCCTGCCCATGCTGCTCTGTCCCTCCCTGTTAGAAGGGAATGATCAGACATGTTGGTGGCAGCATTCACTCTGCCCCTGGTGCCCCAGGACACCTGGAGCGATCCTGGGAGAAGGCAAAGTTCCTTTCTGGTTCYCAATAAGCATTCCACAGCAAAACAGCAATGCCAAAGGTTCCCCCATGCTGTGGTTTCCTGTTTGATTAAAATTGCCAGTCCAGTGCCAGCCAAGGCAGGATGTGTGGGGAGTGGATAAAGATGATCTAGAGAGTCTGTACAGGTGCTGATGCACAGAAATGTGCCTAGGGATAAACATTATTTATTGGCCTGTTTAAAATGATGCACTATCCATGTGATGACATCAACACGCACAAATCTTCTATTGTCATTAGGAATGAGACACAGAACCTCTCAGATCTGTTGTTTTACCTTTCTGAGTTGCTCTGACAGTAGCTATGTTGGTTTCTCCCAAGATTACATTTGCTACAGCTAGTGGAATGACCTCTTTTAGATGCTAAAACTGAAATTCGGATGTTTTCAGAAAGGTGTGTGATAGAGCTCCTAGAGGAACATGGTGGATGTYGATCTCTGGAATGTGGGTGAGAGGMAATGAGAGGGGAGAAAAGAGGTGCAGCACAGTATAAACTACATCCTGAATGGAATGAAGATCCTTGAGGAAGGGAAAATCCAGAACAGAGCAGAATCAACTGAATAAATCACCATAACTCAGCCTGGTTCCTTGAACTAAAAGCAAACATACTCAAAATCTCCTTTAACTGGCAAAGATTCACTTCTACATAAGTGACTAAGGAAAAAAAAACAGATTAAAAGCACTTTAAATGCACTGTGACTGTAGATGGAAATTAAAACTTCCTCTGCTAAGGGCAGCAGCAGTTTGCAGATGCAGAACTGGAAAACCAGACATCACAAACCCCACAATCAAAGTAGCTGGGAAGCTTCCTTTGGGGAAAAGTGCTCATATTGCTCCATATTTCTTCTTTCCAAGCACCTAATTTGTTATGTTATCCAGACAAAGTAGTCTGGACAGTGAAGAAAGTGCAACAAATGCAGCTGTGAGTGTTCACTGTCCCAGCAAAGCAAGAAGCACAAGGCTTCCTCTCCTATCTCAGCTGATATTTGCATACACAAGCTTAAGTGCCTGGGCCATCAGCAGTAAACCAAAATAAAAGCAAGTACTCTCTTCGAGAATGTGAGGGATTAAAATACACAGAGCAATCAAGATGAATTTCAACAAAGGGATARGTTTGCAGATGTTCTCATTTGGGGTGGATCATTTCAGCCAGGAAAAAATAGGCTTGTGTTTAGTACTACCTCTCTTTMACGTTACAGAGTCTGCTTTTTGGGGGGGACAGAGGGAAAGAAGAGACATTAGAAGGTATTTACATGGAGGAAAAATAGAACAGACATGACATAAGAAGGAACGTGCACCACACTGAGCTYTCAAAATGTATCCTTTGAAATTGCRGCTCTGTGTGGTTATATCATCTTGGCAGCCAAAGCAATGCTCTGTGCAATTACCCATATTAGGGAAACTGTAAAAAATAGAAATGGCTCTGTTTATGGCTTCATTTTGGTATGCTGAGTGGTGGGCAGCCTCAGATCAGTTGGCTGCTGGGTACCAAGGATCACTTCAGACGTTTGGATCATGCGAGATTCCTAAAAGCTTTATCAGCTTTCAACTAGAGGGAGTTGCCACGCTGAAATCCAARCGTGATTTTCAGTTCTCTGGCCAGCCTTTTATGGGAATAAGACTGTGTTTATAAAAAAAAAAAAAAACTCTGTGCAGTTTTTTTATCATGTTATGATCCCATAAACTGGAGACTAGAAATGAGGGGAATGAGCTGTTGTTAGAATTAGTAAGAGTAAAATATTTTTCAAGGGAAATAATTTCATTTGAATGCTGTATGTAAAATTGAAATATATATGTAAACCATCCGACCCTGAAATATATTATATCTATTTCATGCCCCCTAGTTCTGCCAAGTAACAGGAGAAAGAGCAGGAACTCAGTCCTCTGTTGTGCATCTATATTGATGTGACTGATATACAGATTTATACATGTTTAAGTTTTTTGATCACTAGGTTGGATGCATCAGGCAATTGTGGTGTAAGAAGCAAGAGGTGGAAGAATGGGGATAAGCAGAATTTACTGATGTGTTTCACCAATCGAAACAAAAAGTAACATGGAGCATCTCTAAAATATTTCTCAAAGCAAGCTAGGAAGGTAATGTGCCTGTAATGTGAGCTCAAGAAAAATTTGTGAGGAAAATTTTAAATCATCTTTAGGAGTATGGATGCCTTTTGGGTAATTCACTGACCTTCCTTCTGAAAAGTGTCTTTGAGATCCAGCAAAACATCCCTCCCTGAAGCCTTGAGATGGGGGCTTAAATAACATTTGTGACTGTTTATGTGTGTTTTACTGACACACATCACCTACACAGAGAAACAGACAGTGATCAGTCTGCTGCCTATTGCAAATTAAAAAGAGAACATACTCCTCAAACTGTCCCTCTTGCATGCTTCCATCCCTGAGTGCTCATCCAGTTGGGGCTGTGGGTGTATCTGTTCACAGTCACCTCCTGTTGGTGGGGGTTTTTAACCCTGGGGATACAGTGAGAAATAACCATGCGTTCTAAGATTTATAGAAATGCAGATCCCTCACTCTCACAGCATGGAGCTGATGCAATTCCCAGAACAACCATCTRTGAACTGGGACCATTTCATTTTGGTAGTCTCAGTCAGAGGACAGGATATCTTTTGGCTGTTTTGGAAAAATCCTCCCAAAATCTGCCTCTGGACAAGAGCACACAGAAAACATAAAGCAAAACTCAGGAATACACATGCACATACACATCTTAAAAGAAAACTTAGGTTTGGATTTTACACAGTYATTTAAAATTCCCTGCTTCTTAAGGGAGACTGAAAACCTCCTATAAACATGCTGGATGAAGAAAAGGAGATAAACTCATCCTCAAATGAATCCACCAGTCCTCTTCAAATGGGTTCATTCATGTTTGAACTAAACAGTGATGTTTCCTCAAAGGGAATTTACCTTGGTGGTGTTTCTCTGTGTCTGCATTGTTTAGGAACCTTTCATGGCCAAAATGCTCGGCAGGAATCTGCTTCACTATCTTAAATCACAAACCTGGCTTGGGCCAGACATTCTTCTTAGTTTCTCTTTTCTCCAAACACCACGACAAAAATAATTAACATTAACTTGATGGTAAATTTTAAAACCTTATAGACAGCTTCAATTATCTAAAGTAAGGCACCTGTTATTCTCTGAGGTGGTTGGCACAATTTGCACAGCTGGAAACTCCCCCTCCARGACCCTTGTGGAAAAGGACTGGAARCTTRGTTTCCCCCCTCTCATTTCTCCATGTCCCATAAAGTTTGAACAAAAGTAARTGCTGACATTCTCTGTCACAGCCGCCTTCTCAGTAATTTGGAAGAAGTGCTTTCTATTTCTCCAGAGAAAAYGCTTCAGTCTCAAAAGCTGTTTATTTTGCCTTTTGCTTCCTTCAGAAGGAAATAAAAATCTGTGAGATAAAATGAGTTGCAAATGTAATTGCAATAAATACATCAAAATAAATAAATAGCAGATATTTTCCATTTACGCTTTAAAGGAAACAACTTTACCAGGGCTCCATGACCCAGTAAAAAGCGTACTAAAAAAAACAAAGCCTGCAGCAGTCTAATAAAAAAAAAAAGGCATTTGGTAGCATCTGAAAAAAAGAATGGTTTACTCAGCTTCATCAAAACCCACAAAAAAACCCTGTTGCCTTTTTATTGCTCCGAGTGCATTTTAAGACCCCTGATTACAGTGAAGCCCATAAGAGCCCATTTCCTCTACACTTCTGTCAAGAAAAAGGAGGGGACTGAGGGCACAATTTTAAAAGCACGTGGTTAGGCAGTATGGTTGGCAAATATCAGGAGGACAGAATAGTTCCTGAGAGTCCATAAAGCCACAAAAATGACAGTGAGATTTGACATCCGCAAGCTTTAAGGCTGCACTGATGAGTGATACTTTGGGATACCATTCCATTGGGAGGGAAAATGTAAATTAAAAACCTGCCACATGTGAAAAGACAGCCTAAAATCATCATTCAGGAGAGAARTTTCAGAGCAGCCCTCACAAAGGTGACACTGAAAAGTTTCAGTGTGCAAAAGCTTTCCTCTGRCTGCTTGAAATGTTGGTGGTTTCCTTAGCATGATTATTTCTGTAATTGCTTTGTGTACCGAGTACTAATTTACCCTCGTAGCATATTGACCTTGTACCACTTTAAACTTTGCACAGCTATTAACAGATTATGCCACCACTTGGTAAATCGGTTTTCTGCTAGATTTTTCCCTTCCAAGAAGGCTTTTGTTTTTCAATATTTGCCCCTCAAGGTATTTCTCTTTATTCATCCCTCTGTTCAAATATACTAAAGGGCCTGTCAGGCTGGCTTTTGTTTTTACTGCCTTAAAACAGGTATTAGAAGGATAGCAAATCCAACCCAACAGCAACRTTCATGACCAATTTCCATTCAAAGCAGAATGTATTTTCCAATTGCTGAACATCAGTTTGAAGGCTGCAGAAGTATGTTAAAATCTGAACACTCTAGAGACGAATGTCAGCACTAGAATTTGTCTCCTTAGCAAAAGTAAACCTGCAGTTTTAAAATCTTCCTCAAAGTTTTGACTTTCCACTTCTTCTTATTTTCTCATGCT
>NW_026624290.1:42739-44584 GCF_030028575.1 Malurus melanocephalus
AAAAAAACCCAGAATTAAATGCAAACCGTTCTTGCCTTACTGCCATCATCAGAAAGGATGGTCATCCTAACTCCCACTGCCACCCTAACACCACCATCTGTAGCTCCTAGAAAAGGTGAAGAAAGCTTTTTATGAGCCAAATTATAAGATTTTAACCAAATTAGTTCTTAGCTTTTTTTCCCCCTTTTTAAAATATCCATAATAAGAAGTTATGATGCGGAAGAGGAAATTAAGTAGTTTAAAAGCTTGGCTGAGGAAGTAAGACTGCTTCCTGTGCCCATTGTCCTRCTAAAACAAATGTTAATTAAAATACAGATTCTACATTTTTTTCCAAGTAAACCAATATATTGCAAAACTGTTATTATATAGTGTTATGTGTTTGATTTGATTGACACGACATTTTGGATTGGGTGCTTCAGAGAATGACGACCAGGAGAACAGGAAAATAACCGCAGCATAATTTGATTTATAGTCAGCATATACTTTTTTTGTTGCATTCACATTGATCAACTTGATCGTTTGCTATTTACTACCCTACTAGCTCAAAAGGAAGTAAAAGTTAAAGATTATAAAGCTGTGGCATCAAGATACATTTTTAAGACATAATATTTTCGTGATACCTCAAAAGGATGAAGAAACACTRAGATGTTTGTGAAAGAACTGTTTCATGTTGCAATAGTAGGATGTTAGAAACAGGATGCAGTGTGGATTATTTAACAGTTGCCAAATAAGATGATTAAAAATATATTCAGCTGAAGACAGTTCTAGTTCAAGTTTCTAAATGTATTTTTCCTTGCTTTTAGCTTCTCACACATGACATGTCTTTGGGCCAACAAGAGGGGATTTCAGTGAAAATGAGAGTTCATCTTAAATGGTGTGAAATATGAGATGGAGATATCTTGTATCAGTGGGTAATGCTCACTGTAAAAATATGAGCTATAAAATTTAATCTTGAATTACTTTATAGTGCTAATGTTTTAGCCAATTTATTACAGCTGCACAGTTCTGGCACAGARCTCCTTGTTACTCAGAGCCATTAACTCCTCAGTGCCTGGCTCAGACATTGCAGCAACAGGGATCAACAATCCCATGCAGGACATGGGGCTAAAACAACTCAGAGCTCTATTTGCTCTCATCAAAGGCAACAATTCTGCCCAATCCTACTTAAAATAAGAGAAAAAACTCTGTGGCCCATATTGCAGATTATTCATTCTCTGTATATAATTATATAATTAATCTGTACATAAYCTATAATTGGAAAAGACAGGGACTAGCACAGGAAGTCTCAAAGGCCAAAGGACCTCATCAGAAMACAGATGATGACAGACTGTCCTGGACCAGCAGCTGTACTGGAACATCAGTAGCTGARTCCTCCAAATTTTCTTTGAGGATCAATCTTATTTAATAATTTTACCACTATCCTTGGCTTACAAAAAACAGTGGATGCTAATTGCATTTCTTCATAATACAATGTTGGACTGAATCAATAATATCAAGACACATTTATATATCATGGGGGGGGGGGAAAGGGATGGCACTGAGGATGTGCCACAGGTATAAAATGAAATTACACGTTACAGGCTACTATAAATAATTATTTTCTATTCTCTTTTCCAATGACACAGAAAAATGCAACACAGGGACACAGGAAAAAGTTCAGTTGCCCTGTACATCACTGATTTTTAGGTACTGTGTGTTTAGGCAAAAAGACAAACGCAATCCAAGTATCTATCACACAAGGTATTTCCAGCAGACATTGTCAAATGACAGTGCACCTATTTAAGTCACTGGTGAAACCTCAGCTTTTTACTCCATTTAACAATTACTAAAAAAAAAAAAAAAAAA
>NW_026624290.1:45639-81434 GCF_030028575.1 Malurus melanocephalus
TGCTACAGCTCAAATGAATAGAAAAGCAGCAATCATTAGTTAGGAGAGAGAAGAGATAAATAAAAATAGGGAAGGGAATTACACTATAAAATGTATTTTATTATCTTAGAATATTAACAGGTTATTACAGACATTCCAAGGAGATCTTAGTTTTTCATTTTTATGTCCCACAAGGAGTTACAGATTGTCCACAGCTTTCCAGTGGCCCTCCGCATTGTCTAAAGATGACCAGGCCACCGAAATGTTAAAAACCCCAGTCTGGATCTTTCAAGTGCCTTTGTAACTTGTCCTGATGAGCCGCAGCATCCTTGATCCTGTGCCTATTATTCTGCCCTTTCATTACYGTGTTACTAGTCATCGAAGCTTTTTTTTAATGAACTAAAGAATTCAGTCGGCAGGAGCGCTGCACTCTGGTTCGTAATTGAGATGCTCTCCCATACTTTACATTTTGATCATGCTCAGCTGCACAAGGGCAATAGTCAAGTTAGCTTAATAATAGCCAGAAGAAATGCCTCTAATCCAATTGGTCACAAGGCACATATCACCAAAAACAATTTCTTTATAATTAAAAGGTGCTCGCGGGCACAGTGAAAGCTTGGAAGTTGCCCAGGGATTTTGGGGGAAGCGTGTGGATTTTTTTTTTTTTTTCCCACAGACAGCAACCACACTGAAGCAATTTCTGAAACACACTGATAAGCTTTGCCTTTGAATTTACATTAAAGAGCTCAATAGTTGCTACCTGTGAGAACAGCTCGTGCTTCTAAACCRACTTGTGTCCTGTAGAGATTAAGGACACAAGACCTCCAGGAGATTAGCACATCACTTGCCTTAAGTGACACCCAATCCATTTTATTGACATGGCCCCTATCCTGCAAAACAAGCACTTTTTAAGTGAAACATCATGAAAATTTGTGTGGCTTCATGGGCCAGTGTATAATGGCTTTTCATAGGCAATTATTGGCCACTATTGGCGGGTCTGTAAATGAAACCAGCGGCGCTGGCTACGGATGCCGTGTCAGCACACGCCACCGCATACTAATGCAGAGGAGCATGCCCAGAGGAAACCTGCATTGTCTTTTAATTTCACTGGAGCCTCGTGACGGACTAAGGACTTTAAAGCCCATTCATTGCATCAAGCAGATTATTCCACTGGATTGTTACAATGCAGATTTCGGAGTGCTGTTGAATCGCAAGGCCACGCCAGTCTTCAATCACATTTCGTAATTATTTATTCTCAGCAATACAGGCTTGAGCCTTTACTGCAAGAAAGCAAATTAGCATGTAGGTGAAGAGCTCTTTCACCTTCTTTTTTAATGCCATTCTAGTGGCAGGATGCAGTTTGGATGTGCCACTTGCTGCCGAGTAGCTGCATAGTGGGAATGAGAATAATTATTGAATTGAAACTGTGCAGCAGCTTGGGAGATCTGACATTTCATAAGCCTGCCTGCCAGCTACCTGGATTCCATTGTGCTGGAGAAATCAGCTTTTTACTAACACTTTGGAAAATAAATTTCCCATTCTTTTCTCTCCCTTTTGATCTGTAGCATAAAGAGAGCTGCATGTGCTGAGGTTGATACAGTGCATGAAACTACGCCGTGCTGATGAGAAAAGCAAGCAGCATTAAAGCACACAYATCCACACAGACAGACATTTTATCATCAGGGAGTTCTACAGAAAAGCCATGAACTACAGCTAGCTAAAATGCAGTGAGATGTGTTAATCCGAAATGAAAGCAAGAAAAGAATGCAGCACAATTTTATGCTAAAGCATTTTAGCAGAGGTATGGTGTTATTAAATATGAAGATGAAAACTGAATGCAGGTGGCCCTCTTCAAAATGTCTCTCTTGAATTAGGTCCTTCTTTTTCTTGCTTTTCAGCAAAATGGAGCTGTTAATTTTGGCTTACTTACTTGTAACCAAGTATCAAAATTAGAGGATATCCAAGTGGATCCTTCTTGGTTCTGGGAATGACCTGACAGCCATAGGACAGCCATAGGAAAATTCACAACTGCTGCCTGCGCTGCATCAATGCCACAGCCTAGGCTGGCAGCATCTGCCTGAGAGCAAGTGCTCAGGAAGAGTGGGTGGTGAATTCACATCTGCACAAAATAAGAATTAATCAACCTACACCCTCAGAAGAAAAAGCCCTTTTTAAAGATATTGAAATAGCTGCAAATTCAAGAAAGTCTSTAAAATGTTTGCATAACAGTTTGAAAAACACTTCCAAGAGTTTTTTTCTAAACAAAAAAGGCAACTTGCAATTCATCCTTCATGGTTGGAAAAAGGAGGAAGCAGAAGAGGATGCACCTAACCATCCTAAGTCAACCTAAAATTCTAAAAGTGACCACAGAATATAGATTATCTTGACTTTTTGCATTAATATTCTTTTTTGTTCTTGGTTCCTGAGAAAGAACTATCTGACTCTTTTTTAGTCTTAAAATTAGACAGGAAATGAACTAGTTCAAAGAATGACAAGCTTGCATAACGAGCCTGTTAAGAAAATACCTTATTTAATCAGGAGTTTTAATATCCAGGTCATGGAACTCCTTCTGGTTTTGGAGGGAGTGTGCCAGGCTTCCTGAAGACTGATAATGACAACCTCAGCTTTCTTAAGGGGTGTGAAAGGTGTATTAGCATTGCATATGAGAGTTAGTCTATGCCTGTTGCACCTCCTACCTGCTTGGTATGCTGGTGCTGCTGATCGAGGCAAAATGTCTTGCCATGGTTGGGCCAACTGTTTTTTCCTACATTTGTAGTGGTTGTATTCATGTTTCTTCATTGTTTCTGTCCTTATTTGCAAGAATAGAATGTATCTCTTCATGGACTGAACAATGAAAATCTTGCTTTATGGAGAGGTCAGAGATAAAAATTTAAGTAAATATGAACCAACAGGAAAATATGTTCTTTTTCTTATCTCGTTCCTTTTCTATTTAATTTCCTTACTATGCTGTATGCTTTGTGTTATTTATGAGTCTTTGTCATAGTTATTAAAGAASAGAATTCTTGTCTTTCTTGGCTGGTTAGTATGAACATTTTTTTATCTTTGCAACCATTGTTACAGCGTTTGTCCCACAGAAAAATCTCTATTGCCTGAGCACTAGTGCCTCTGACTTAGAATGAACTCAAGTTTGAATAGCACATCAGAGCATCTTTCTCATGCATTACCCAAAAGATAGCATCACGGAATCATTTATGGACTGCAGGTTTGGAAAAAATAATCGTCAGTTTTATCAGAGAGTCGCAGAATGTCAGGACAAAACATGTATAAGACAGCAATAGTTTTGAGCACAGAGATGATGGAATCCTGCATTCACACTCAAAGGAACACCTCCCTAGTGATGCTCCCCATTTTCCAAAGGAGACAAGAAGGCAGGAAAGGGAAAACGAAAAGAGAGAATGTAGAATGGTGAGGAGAATGGGTAGGAGGAAGAATTACAAAATTCTAGTGGGAATCTCCCGAGGACAATATTGGAAAGATTCTCAATGAAACATTGCACAATAATGAGGCAAATCTCCACAGAGAAGTTTGCCTTTTCCAGATCTAGTATTTCTCAAGATCAGACACACATCCTAGAGTTCAYAGACTGTGCAGGTCAGGAGGAAATACAGATCTAGAATACTTTGCAAAGCACAGAAATAAATAGGCATGAAATTCAATGCAATAAGAATCACTCATAACTGTAAGAAAACCCAGAAATTTTGTACTGGCAACATGACACAGATATTGCAAGTTCAACTTTAAAATATGTCTCACAAATTCTATCCGGAACTGCCATATTATCCACTATCATTGTGGAAAAGTACTCAATAAAACAGCATATGTCATATTTTTGAGAAGGTGTGCAATATTTTTCTTCCCCAAAATGTGTTCATCCTGTTGTGAAATTGCAAGGAAAGATAGGGGAGATTGATTTAAAGCTCTCAGTGGCAGTCTATTTTCTTGTGGTATGCACATGAACCATTGTAGTGTTCTCCATGTATTTTCAGAATCAGTTTCCAAGGATTTCTGATGGCCTGGGAGAAGTTTAACAATTTCACATTTCAAGCACTTTTACGGACTGAAATTAAAACACATGCACATAAAAATACATGTGCACATATACAAACACAAATAAATAAATAACAAATAAAATGATAAACCCTAGCTTTTTATTGGCTCTCAAATTAAGATATTTAATAGAAGAAATATCACTTTAATCTCTCTATTTACCACAGTTATTCCAAATATACATTCTGCTTCTATTAAACAAGAAGCTTAAGAGCAAAGAATATCATAAAACARTAATAAACTTTCAAAACTAATGCTGGGGCAATTTACATGAAAATTTCAAATCTGTCTCCATGGTTATTATGCCATTATGCCATACTCAAAAATCAGGATTTTAGCAAAATTGTATTAAACCCTCAGTGTTAAGAGTGAAGCAATAAAGACTGCAGAAATCTCAGAAAATCTTGTCTTTGCAAAGCATTAACAGAGGGACAGAAACCAGCCTGTGTAATGCTATGTTCTCTTGCACTGCATTTATGAGAAGCTTTGTTCTACAGTCCATCTCTCTCTCTGTTTCAAAGACCAAACGTGCACTTTGCATTGCATGAGAATTACACCGTGGCAGTCGTTATTTATGAAACTATTACACAGATGTATTTGGCAACTATCTATTTAATCAATACCATAATGCAAATGCTGCTCTGAAATAACCTCTTTAGGAACGAAGGAGAGCTCTTCTGCAAGACCACATCATCAAAAAAATCATAGCTGTATAGCGTTACCTGCACTRTAAATTAATCTTCTCCTAATCCATTGCCAGGTAAACCTCAGAAGAGCTTRTGAATTAATTGCAGAGCATTTTGATTCTCTTCCTCCCCATCCTATTCTAAAATAGCAAATCATTCTTCCATGTGACAACAATGAAACTGTTCTATTAAGGGTACAGTTCCTGCACACCAAAATCCTCCTTGGTTCGTGCAGGGAATACAGAGTATGGGTGATGATGGTGAAGAAGGTGATTTAACCTGATTGGGAACTAATATCTCCACGAGCCAGTTTCACCTTTTCTGAAATGCAGGTCTGTGGAAGCCACTGCTTCACTGGAGTCATTATTCCATCGAGGGACAGATTTTCCACATGTCTTGGGCTTGGACTGCTGCAAGGAAGKTAATGAGGTGAGGGGAAGGATGTAGAAAAGCAGAGAAATGTCCAAAGTTGGCGATGAATATGTAGGAGTTAGGTTTGGTTTCCAAAACCAGTTCTCACATTTGTGATCCACAAGCATGCTTAATTCAACACCTTATTGACATGAACAACAGGAATTTATCCAGGGAATAGATGGGGGTTGATGAATATACATTCCTKCAGTGGTGTAACATGCCTTGAAAATTGCCCTGCTCAGAATGAAACTGTCTTTTGAAATTGCTGTGCTCAAGCTTTGAGGTTACTAAAGGCTCTTATCTTCTTCAAATTCATGTTTGGGAATTGCCTGGACATTTTTTWAAGATTCCATTGCAGGAAAACAGGAAAAGAAGCACTGGGGAGTAAATAAGGTTAGCATAGGCACAGCTATTCAAAACTATTAAGATCTTTCYTCTTTATTAATTTTTCATTTTTCAAAGGCATGAAAAGGGCAGGTTACAAACATGAGAAAGAGGAGCAAGGAGCATTTTCTTGCTATCTCTTTGTCACCGATTATGTACCAGTGACTTAGTGATGTCTGCAGTCAAGTGGCAAACATCCTCATTCARCACAAGGTTACATATCAGATTTCTTATCAGAAATGAAACCTACAGGTCCAGTAACCACAATTCCTTAAAAACTGAGCAAGAAGGAAACAAATGAGATACGGTTGTGCTGTGGAATTGMAAACACTGCAAACAGCTTTACCATGATAAACACAATAAACCCAAAGCGAGTAACTGGTCTGCATMATTTTATTTTTTAATGTATTTGTTTAATGCTCAAAGTAGTTAAAGTCTCCTTTCTGAGCAAACTACTCCCCAGGGGCTGGGAGTATACAAGAAGGAATATTCTCTATGATATTTGCTGTGTATTAAAAATAACAGGAATTTAGTATGCAGCTTAATACAGCCCCAGGGCTACACTAAGCAGCCTGAAMCACCCTGTTAATGGGGTAAAACCAAGACAGCCTGGCATCACAGCAGCCAGCAGCACAGAGTGTGGGCAAGGATGTTGCCMCAAAACAGGTTACTTGAAGAAGGACTGTTATACTTCAGTTATCTGAAGAATTCAGCAAGACAAATATTATATTAGCACTGCACCTACACCAAGGTGATAGCTAGAAAAAGGTTCCAAGAAGGACACTTGAGTGAAAAAGCTAAAACACCAACTTTTTCTTCTACTCCTTCCAGCAAAAAAGGTCTACAGAAATTATTGATTTTTACTGAGTTCTTCAGAACTTTCTCATGCAATTTGTCAAGAAATAAAAAGATGAGAATTTTGCTTCATTGGGATTTTCAGACAATATTCAATGCGACTCAAAGGAACATTTGTACCCATTTGAAGTCAATTCAATATCCAAGTGATATGGGAGAACTTGTTACTAATGGAGTGAGAAAGTGGGTGTATTAGAAAAGAAAAACAAAGAGAAAGGAAATTAAGTAGGAGAAGAAAGTGTTGGTGTAGATATTCTGAAGTAAGTTGAATCATCTGTGGTGAGAAGTTTCTGATAAGCTGGAGTGAATTAAAGAAATTACCTCACTCTTATTTCTTGATGCCAGTCAACTCAGGCTACACTCTGAACTGCAAGAAAACTACCCATAAAGAAGATTTCTGTTGCAAATTATAATAGGCATGAACCCACRAAAGAATTGTAACCCAGGAATTTCATGTACACCTATAATGATTATAGAAGATTCTCTAAAGCAATATTTTTATATAATTTTGAGTATTTGTATATTTCATACTGTGAATATATTAAAAAGCATCAAGTTACCAGTTTCTAGTAAATTCTTCAGAAGACTGTCATAAGTTTTATTAGAAAAACCTGGAGTAACAGCCAAAACAAAGTTATTCATAAAACTACAAGCTCATTTTTACTGTAGAGTTTTATAAAAGAGGTCTGTTTTTACTGGAATTTTGCCCGGCTGAAACTCATAAAATATTAGACTCATAAAATAAAGCAGATCAAAATCCATCTCCTTTTATGTTCCCAAACACCGTGAAGTGAGTATGAGTTCAGGGTCTTACGCTGCTAAAGAAAACATTACTTCGATTATGGGTATCATGACTTGGTATATTTACAAACAAATTGTCTGAGCACTTTTCATGGGAGATGCAAGTGGGGAGAGGTAGCCAAAAATAACTTAAAGTTGAGAAAAAAAGAAATTGTGAGGAAAATAGCACTTAGATTCAGGAAGGGAAAAAAGCYGGAATGATTAAAACTTCAGGCCGGATCCTACTTGTTTTCTCTTCCATGAGATTACACSGTGTCAAAACATAAAGGCAAACAGGAAATGGAATGTTTAATATTCAGAGCATTCATCAAACACTGTATCTCTTACAGGTAATCAGRGGGATGCTCGTGAAGCCAATAAGCTGCTGTCAGTTCTCTGTCTTTCCTCTGCATTGCTATTTGCATTTACACAGGGAGAGAAAGGGGAAATTTGCTCCCTAAAAAATGCTCATGCCAGTAAACTGGGTTCATGTGAAGTATCACARGCTCTGCCAGTTTTGATGATGTTGGTGGAAGTTAATGTGTGATTAAAGATTAATCTCATTATGCACACTTTTGATTTGGAGCTTTAGGAAAAAGGGATATAAAAAGAAGTTAATATTTGCAGACTTATATTTATATGTATATATATATGCACATATATATATACATATATATATACACACACACACACACACATATATATATATATATATATATATATATATATATGCAAAATTGAGACCTGCTCCTCAAGTATTTCTAAAATCTGAAGTTCAAATTCCCCCTCTTTTTGAGGCAGCAAAAAATAGACAGCAGGCTATTCTCAGAGTATGGAAGCAGAGTCAGGAGAAAAATAGGGTTTTGCCATATTTGTCTCTAATTGTCTCAAAATGTTGCAACTGATTGAGAATTTTGCTGAAGTCCAGGTAAAAGATCTCAAGAGAAAATCAGTTTACACCTATGGCCCCAACATTTGTTTCTTCTAAATCTTAACACAAAGGTTTGTCTTCCTCAATGTAAAGCACATGAAGAAAAGGACAGGGTTGGTTTATATCACCTGAAAATTCATTTATTCAAGAGGAATCCTCAGATCAATCTTCAGGGTAATTTTCTTTCTGATTCATAAACTTCACAGAATGATCAGAAAGGAGGCATTTTGTGAGAGTTACCACAAGAGCAGAAACTGAGGTGACAAAGTAATGCTGGGAAAAGTGTAAATCAAGTTCAGTGCTGAATAAAGGAAAAGCAATCTTTAGTTTGCTACAAAATTGAATGTTAATGTAATTACAGGCTGATTATACAAATGGGCAGTTTATAGGCTGCCCTTTCATTTCTGATTTTGAAAAACAGAGATCTTAGACAACTCCTATTGCCAAAAAGAAAAAAAAAATAAAAATTGAAAAACCAAATACATCTGGAGACTTTGGTTGAGATTCTTAACCCCTTATTGCTGGAAACAGTATGACATACATATGGCTCTCAGTAAACATTTTAGTGACCCTAAGAGTTGGGAGGAACATGCTGGGACCATAAGCCAGAGGTCAATGGATTTYGGGCCCTAATTCCACTTCATCTTTTACTAAGTGAACGGGTTTTATCTTGCTTTTCTCCTCCTGTCCCTGAGCGTGCAGTCTGGTACCAAAAGTGTCTGATAACCATTAGCCAGGGCCCAGCACACARCATAACTTTGTGCCTCTTTTGGTCTGTCAAAGCATTTTTCTCTCAAATATTCTGCCACTTTATMAGGGTCCTGTATCAGGGGTCAGCTTTCAAACTACTGGAGATGAATAATCCTTCAAAAGCTGGGCCATTTTTTYCTACCTTCCATGCCATTCATGACTATCCACCCTCAGGTCAGATCTTTGAAAGCCCCTCCAGAAAATCTCTTTTGTAACTCTAAACAYGGTGTGAACAGCACTGGGGAGAYTTGGCAGAGCTAGMAATAAGAACATGCTTTCCTYAACATCTGAGGGAAATTATGCATCCTCAAAAGCTGTTRAAACAGACCTGAAAGACAGAAAGTRAGGGGAAAGCTGGGGAAAATCATGCTCCCCTGTTTCCCCCACAGGCTGGGTGTTGTCATTAATGGAATCTCAAAGGCAGCTCCCAAGGTAAGGATACGAGAGCAACATTGAATTTATATCCCAAACAACCCTCTTTGCTCTTGATGTTATCATGTTATAAACTGATATTCCACAATAAAGCAATCCCGATCCCTCTCCCTGCTCTGAAAAAGACCACCATGATGGGCTCATATTTGGGAATATATTCAGGGTTAGGTACCACAACCACATGAAGAGACCAGGCAGCTGAGTGGCCATAGCTCTGGATATAATACAACTAATGTTTAGATCAAATTTGTTTCCCACCTGCTCTGGGCAGATCTGTTTTTATCTCTTTGAGCCCCACATTAGGGACCAGTTAAGGCTATCATGGTTTAGGAATGGTAGTCTCCAAACCACAAACTTCATTCCCCCTCCACATCCCCCTTTCCCCTTGTGGAGGGCGCAGAGGAGATCTGGAGGCACAGAAGTTGAAGATCATGCTTTGAGATAAGAGCAATACCCCAGAAACAGCCATGAGGTAAGGAAACAAAAAGTAACAGCAACAATATTCATATCAAAAGTRTACAAAAGAGACTGATTCACATGCAAAAATGCTCATCACTGAGATCAACGCAACCACAGCCACAGAATCACAGAATCAAGGGGTCAATGAGATTGGAAAAGACCTTTTAGATGAAGCCTAACCTTTGACCCAACACCATCTTGCCAACTAAACCAGAGCACTGAGTGCCACATCCCGCCTTTCCTTCAACACCTCCAGGGACTGTGACTTCAGCACGTCCCTGGGCAGCCCATTCCAGAGCCCAACCACCCTTTCTATGAAGAAATTCTTCCTTACAAAAACTCCTCACAGGTCTTGTGCTCCAGACCCGTTATCAGCCTTGTTGCCTTCTCTGGACACATTCCAGCATCTCAACATCCTTCCTAAACTGAGGGACCCAGAAATGGACACAGCACTTGAGGTATGGCTTCCCTGCTCCTGCTGGCCACACTATTGCTCTTACAGGCCAGGATGGCACTGGCCTTCTTGGCCACCTGGGCACAGCTGGCTCACATTCATTCTGCTGTCAACCAGCACCCCCAGGTCCCTCTCTGCCTTTCCACTCTCCAGCCACACCACCCTGATCATTCCATCTGGCTCTAGCCCAGAGTTACCCCACAGCTCCATCTGCTCGCTCAAACAGAAGGAACTCAGTTCTCCCAGCCCCCAGCAATGCCTTGAGGTTGTACAGAACAACCTCCATGTCCCGGCCATGTACCTGCTGGCTACTGCAAAAATCAACCCTGTCCTGACCAGAACAGGACACTGGCATGATTAAATTGCAGTCTGGATGACTGACAGTTTGCTCTGTCTTTCTGTGATTTCCCAAAGCCTTTGTATTTCTCCCGGCATCGCATCTCTGTGTCGAGGAATGGGGAGAGGTGGTTGTGAGCAATCATCTCGGCCATGACCACAGGCTCCTAGTTTTAATCCAGTTCTCACACACAAGCCATCACACTCAACTTCTCTGCTCTCCAGACAATTAAATACAAAATTTGTGAAGAAAGSAAAATTCAGCGCCCCCCAGCAATAAGAAAATGCCTGAAGTGCATTACTCTGAACAGTCTCTTCCTCCAAAGCTGTGTCCACATTTATGCACACACTGCAAATAAATGAAAGATAGTTTATATGACAAATGAATGAAAAAATGGTATTTTTACAAGTTTTAAAATATCATAGTGAGCTTAACTCAAACACTTAATTTTCTAATATATATTTACACAGAGACCTTATATTATTTGTATTATTTTGTATATCTTAGGAAACAAAARCATTATTAAAACAAATAATATACAGGAGGAGGAATGTATGAAACACAGAGACATGCCTCAGATTTGTTCAAATCTCTTTCTCTCTCTGTCAATATAAGATGTAGTGAAGAGACTGAAAAAGACCTAAAGCTTTATATTCCCCTGGTGGGAATAGAGCAACATCAATTTTCCAGCAAGTYCTAGCCTCTCACACTCACAAATCTGACCAAAAGACCCTCAAATTACAGAGTGCTGAAATGTGCAAGTCTTTTAAAATATTGTTATGTCTTGGTGGCAGTGTTTTTTCTATGTGTGTATATATATATATATGGGGGTGTATATACATTTATATAAATATATATATATATATATATATATATATATATATATGGATTTCATTTTTTACTAAGTGTGGTATACAGTAAGAACCATGAATTTAAAGAATTTCTTGAGAGACCTGTGTTTCCTTTGGCTGAAGATTGTTCTTATCTTGGAGCACACAGAATGCTGTTGGCTGAATTGAAGCTCCATTGAGTGAAACAATCGGATTCAACCAAGAAGAGAAGAAAAATGATCCTCTTAGTGGCATTCCCTAGCATGGGARAGAAGTGCTTTACCTTGTGATGGTTATTGGCAGTTTGTACAAATGAAGTGTGCACAGGGGTTTAGGTTAACCTGTTTAGTTTTACATGACCTGAGATATTAAAAATATCCTTGCTCAGAAGGGCTGCCAGGCGGTAACTCAGCATGACATAAATTCTGCAGGCAGCATCGTGAAACAGCATGCRCTGCTATTGAATTTTTAGTATTCAGTGAATATTAGTCATAATTTACAATAATTTTGAAAAATCAGCATTTGTAATGGAATTCTTTTATCTCCAAAAAGCATTTCTGACATTCAGTAGTGCATCACAGATTTGATTTATAATTTTTTTTTTTTTTCCTGGTACGTATTCCAGTTGCATAACAATATACGGAGATTCTGACAAACTGCCAGTTCTGGCTCCTGAAAGAAACAGGGACTCTTTAACAATGATTAGAAAACTAAGAAATGAACAAATAAACAAACAAAGCAAATTTTTCTGGTTAAAGCAATACACTCATATGAAGGAGGCACAGATATATCAGCCCAAGATATTGCAGCTGCATTTTTTTTAAGCTGGTATTTTTCTATTTGTTCAGAAATCACCTACTTGCATTTCAGTGCACTCATGTCAAAGACCTTGTGACTTCAACATTTATAAACACATCTCCAAACACCTCACTTCAGATCTCTACATTTCTAAATCTTCCACCCCTTCCTGAGCCATKTTAAATTTTCAGTTGATATGGTGGACATACTATTCCTTGCCTCTTTATTGTTTTATGTCTGTTGGATCTTCAGGTTGCTGAGAGTCATGCTTGCCCTGTGCTACTGTTGTTTTGTGAGAGTTTTGTCTGATACGTTCTTTATCCATATACTAAATGCTAAATACGAGCTGAATACAAGAAACTAAGCTGATTTGATTTCTTGTAGGTTACTGCAATAACTTCATATAAGGGGTTTAAAGGTATTTTTAAAATCTATTTTG
The DNA here is from genome assembly GCF_030028575.1 of Malurus melanocephalus. NCBI lineage: Eukaryota > Metazoa > Chordata > Aves > Passeriformes > Maluridae > Malurus > Malurus melanocephalus. Next base: position 58,236 of record NW_026624290.1, read on the forward strand.
TGATTGCCCTATTAAAGCATGTCCAAAGTGGTTTGGGTTTCCATCTGCATTTGAGAATATGAAAAAAAAATCCCTATTTTTTTTTATGATTCAGTCACTACACTCTTTTTCTCTATGTGTAAACTAAATGAACACTGCACGTTGGATGAATAGCTCATTCCTGAGAACCCTGGATCCTAAACCAGGCAGCAGCTGCCCGCTTACCAAATCTGTGTTCACACCATTAAAAATTTTAAGCTGAACTCTGGGTGCTCTATCAATATTGGAAATGTTGAAGTGGAATTTGGAGCACTGATTTTAATTTTTAAAGTACCCAGTACATTTTTATTTCTGTTTGCCTGACAAACTTCATAYTTCCTTGCACAGGACTCAGGAGAGATCTAAGAGCTGAAACTCTGCTAATTTACATGAAAGGGAAGTGTTAATAGGATTTTTTTTTATTCCTCAAAAGGCTGGCTTTTTAAAATAATGTCTTCAACCAAAATACTGTCATTGAATTCAGATGAGGTCCAGATTTCACACTCATGATCTAAAACATGCATTTTTCTTAATTTCACTCAGCCTAGATTCATTGGCTGTGAAAACACTCCAGACCGTGTAATTCCTCCTAAGAAATGGGATGTAATGCAGATGGAGAAAGTCTGTGCTCATCACTCAGGGAGAAATGAAAAGTCTATTTGATTACCAGGCTGACAGTGCTTTATATCCATTGTGTGCATTATGGACTCAAACAAATCAAAAGAGGAAAAGATGAACCAGGTATATATGAAGAGAWATCTAAGGATTAGGACACTTTATGCACTGTCTCTGAGACTTAGGCAAATGAACTTGTCTTCATGAGTTTCACAGAATCCCTACATAACAGAAATCCCTGGTCTTACATGAAAAAAACAAGAGATCAGCTTTATTGACAGCTAACTATGCCAAATCCTTGGCAGCAGACAACGAACATACAGATTGCTGCAAAAGATAAAGGTATTTACTTAATAATTTCTCAAAGACACTAAATATACAAGGATGGAACTTATTTGTGATGTTAGATAATAAACGTTCAAATTCAACTTGTGTTTCATTCATTTGCCTGTTAATACTACATTTCCATTCTTCCAAAGGAGAACTGGAATCATTTTGTGCTGCTAATCTTATTCAGGAAGGTAAACAGAATTTTAATGCTCAAGCTCTGGGTTTCAATATATAATGCACCACTGTATCTTTTAGTCTTGTGTTGTAGGGTCTATAATTGATAGAAAAAGTCCATGTCAGAAATAAATTATGTTTTTTGAAATGGATGTATTTTACATAGTACTTCATTGACTAAGAATTAGTAATGTTATTCTTTTTTTCCTTTGCATATGGTAAAAAAAAAGCAGGAAGCCAAAATGTGCAGGTGACTATTTGCTGTGGGATATTTTTTTTTAATTACATCTCTCTTTGAAAGCTTGCTTGGAAATCACCTCTGAGAATTTAGGGAAGATAAAAACAAAATATTATTCACATGCAATGCTTATGAAGTCATTCCWTATTTACACCTTTCATCATCATTAAATATAAGTGTGCAAAATGTCAGGTGTAGAAGTGGCTAAAATTTCCTAGTAAACAAGCAATCAGTAAATCAAAAATCTTAAAACTTCATCATCACATTAATTAAAAGAAGCAGCTAGCAATGATTCAAACAAGGATACATAGTGGAGCACAGAGCTTGGAACTTTTGAAGCTGCTRTAAAGGCAAAGAAGATCCCTCAAAAAATCAAAATAAAATTCAATCACCAGCAAAGTCTGTATAGAAATTGATTTCCAAAATATAGAGACATCTGTCATTCACATCAATGGCAAGTCTCCCATCGGCTTCAAACAGAATGCCATCAATCAATCCCATGGGAAACTCAGATTATCAGGAAAACCATACCTCATCTTGGAGTCCACACASTTTTCAACCCTGATTTATGYCACATCTGAGTTRAGGTGTGAGCACAYCACAKYTGAGTAAAGGTCACAAAGTCATTTMTTTCTGCAGAGCCAGATTCTTCATTAATATAACCATATATGAGTAAACTGCAAAAGAAAACACTTCAATTTTGATAAAATAGTCAATCCTTTTCTTCTTGAAACTTAGCCTGCCAGCATGAAATGTCTTTATTTTTCTTTGTAGTCAAATCAGYTAAAGTATTTTGAAGKGTATATYGCTTTCTATTTGATCAGTTTAATTTRAATCTACAAGATGCCCTCAGAGAGCTCATCAAAGAATAYAGATATTTCAGTAGATTATTTTCTTTTCACTGACAGCATTTCTAAAAGGTAGTGAACATTATTTACTTAAAAAGAAATGTTTTCCCTAATGCAATGATTGCTGGAAGAATCATTAGTCACAACAAAAGTTCAATGAGTCAGTTAAATATATGTCTTATTTTATAATTTATATGTCTTTTCACCATGTAGGATCCCTTGGGTTAAGTTTATGAGAAACAAAAAGGACACAGAAAACTAAATAATATTCAACATATAATGAATATGCAAATTAACTGGAAAATCACTTACTCTTAATTACCAATTTTTACATAATGACCCAATATCTCTTTGGTCTCTCCWAATACACAGAGATAACACATTGTGGATGTTCCTTAAGTGCCAATGACTCAGTAGACACAGTTTATTGAAAATATGCCAGCATTTAGAGACTTCTTCAGACTGGGTTACAGTTCCACACTGACTTTATTTTTCTTTATTTTTATTTACAGAATCCAGTTGTCATTTGCAAGCTGGATCACTCCTCATTTGCTCAATGCAAACTCTAGGAAAAACTCTTCTCTGATATCCTGGCATACAAAACTCAGGATGCTGTGTCTGAGCACAGAATGAAGAGATTTTTATCATCAGAGAAACTGAGAGTATTYGCTTCCATTCAGATTATTATATTCAGCATTTAAAAAAAAATCCTCTGAGACATCTTGAATGTAARTATTATTTACATTTATGCTAATCTTATTGGGATGTCCACAACACCTGAAATGAATCATAGCACAGATTAAAATGGAAAAGGCTGAGTTGCATCAGTACTTGAGAAGCTGAAAAAGACTGTAATATTGCTTAAAATGAGCTGGCTATTAAGCTGAACTTATTAGATACCCTTTTTAAACTAATTTCATAATTGCATTTTTTTCTTTCCTATAATTTCTTTCATTTAATATTCATTGGCCTTTTTGTAATCATTTTTCATCTAGTCTATCATTTGAGGTTCACTGACCATGAGGTTCCTTCCATGTATTTGATCTATTCATAGGAATATATGGTTTTGGTACTTAATTTCTGATGCATCACCATTTTTTAAATGTTGTGTTAAAGTGTAACAAAATCCTTTATTGTGCAATTTAGATACAAGTCCTCAAGTCAAAGACCTTGATTATTACATAGTTACACTTTTATGGTGTTAATTTTTCCTATTTTTCCTAAAACGGAATTTGAGATCAGATTTCTCAACTATGGAAGTGCATTTCTAATTTGTTTACTGCTGAAAGGTATATTTAAAAACTATACTAAAGGTATTATCTGGAAATAAGCTCCTTTCTTTGAAAAAAMTGTTCATTCAAGAAACCCAAAATTTCCATGGGAATAGATAGTTTCAAGGAATAAAACTATACAAAAAAGACTTCAAAAACTAAACCAAAGCTCTGTGGTTTTCAGGTCTGTTTGATTTAACCGTTTGGGTTTTGCTTTGATTAAAGTTTTACATTGTTGAATTGGGTCTCTTTCCTCAAATAGGAATCTTTTGTTCTAATCCAGKATAGAACAAGTGTAGCCATGCTTGAACATATTCCTATGTTCAGACAGGGATATCCATAATTACATTTGGTAGGGAATTTCACCAACCATTCCCTCTTACAGGCTCCATGAAATCGTTCCAAACACATGGAAAATAACTGCTAGTATCATTTTTTGGTGGATCGATGATCTTTCACCCTGTCATGAACAAACTCTTGTACAAGAGGGTATGTGAGGGAGAGGTTTCCTAGAAGTATATTTATGTAAGCCCAGATGTTTAATATGTATTTAAAAAAAATTACACGGTCACAACAACATGTTTTCATGCTTCCAGCACTGAGTAAATTTGCCACCTGGAAASAAACATGATGGAATTCTAAAGGTGCCTTTCATTTTGCCTGAGAGAAGGAGACAGAGAGATGGAGAATCCATACACACCCCAAGAACAAAGSAATGGGATGTGACTGCTCCAAGACTCCTGAAGGCAGATTTCCTTTTCTATAAGAAGTCTKTGCAGGAGATTCAAGGTCATGTGTCCCAGGTAATAAAGACAACTGTTTAACCACTGCTTTGTTCTCTAACACTTCCTTTGGCAAATTCAATCCTGTGGTGACTGAAATAAGGCATATCAGGAGCTGAGAGTACAAGTTTCATCTTGAAATAAATATGGGATGAAAACTTGAAAGAAAAATATCAGTAGGTTTGTTTTTCTTTTTTTGGCAAACACAAGTGAGCACAATAATAAAGTGGTATTCTTTTAGCCCAGAATGAACACTTCTCATGCTTTTTTTTCTAAAAAATTAAGACACCATCTAAAACAATGGTGCAGTGTACATTACCTGTGTACATATGCGTGCTGTCCAAGACATCAAAAGGCGATAAATGCCTTGGTAAAAATTAAAATCCCAATGACAAGAATTGAGTAAATATTATATGCTCAAAAATAAGGAGTATTTTTATTACTGGGGTTATGTTTTCACTATTCTTTAAAAACAGCCTAAAAAKTAGCCAGTGCTTCACAAAGCAGCCTGTGATGTCTGGGACTGACCAGTAAAACCCTGCAGCATAGAGGGATAAAGAACTCACCATAAACCTCGTTCCGTGTCTCCCTGTGCCACTGTGGGAGGAGGAGGTAGAGTTGGGAAGGAGGAAACGGTGGGCGAAGGTGTTTTCAAGGCCTCATTTTATTTTTCATTATCCTGCTCTGATTTTTTYAGYAATAAATTTAATTARTATTCCAWATTYAAGTATATTTTACCCACAAATCCAGAATGAAGATGGAAGCCTGAGGACATTCCTAAAAAAATACCAAGCAGAAGGAAGGAACATTTGGGATCCTGATGCCAAGACAGATACACTTCCACATGCAAAGCCTTTCAGGACAGTTCTCCCTCTGCCTTTTCACCTGAACACCAGGAGTGCCAACAAAACTGTTCCAAGGTAGAAAACAAACCTGAGCATTTCTGCTCATCTCTTCTGGCCACAGCCACCAGATCACTCTTTCCACTAGTAAACTGTAAAGGGAAGTGAGAAAACGTGATAGCCTTGYTAATTGGGCTGTAAAGGTCATTTAAGCAGCACAGACTCCTCAGTTTGCTGTACACATTACAAAAGCATCAGACCGAGCAGCAAGAGTTCACTGGCAGCAGAGGAATTTTCAAAATGCAGTTATATTTCTTGACCTATCATCAGCAACTAATTTTCACTTCCACAGTTTGCACTAAAAAATGGAAATAGATATACAGTATACCCTTGAGATTACTAACTCCTGGGATGTATTTATGTACATGCTGTACATCAGGCTGGTTCCTGAGCCCTGCAGAAACATAACTATACCGTGGATATCTGATGATTGTTCTGGGCTTCAGAGTACATGTGATTAATTGTATGAGTCAACAGTTAATTTGGACAAAGAGGGWGTAAACACTTAATAAGAATGTGTTYTTCTCAATTATCATTTGTAATGGTCTCGCACATCAGCCTAGGGCAGTAATTGTTCCTTTCAAAACTCGCAACAAGTTGATTCTTAGATTTATTCTAAACTTCTTTGCTGACAGCACTTGAAAGGAGAATTTTTTTTTTTTCTGATGTGTTAGCAGGAGTGTGTATTRTGGAGGGTTACTTTAATGGCTATTTCTCCATTAAAACGTTCACAACATACTGAGTGAGGGAGAAAGGAGGGAATGGCAGTACTTGGTGAATCTCAAAACACAGCAGCTTGCATATTTGCTGACTTCTAATATGCTTACCCTTCTAAGCAGGGACTTATACTGAGTGGGAAGCCAGATAGAATCGAGTCTAATTTATTTCATTTTTCTATGAAAATAATTTCTAAAATTTTAGCATGCATCTTGCATTGAGATAATTTTTTTTTTCAAAATAGATATCATAATTTAGAACTCTGTTTTATTTCCATATGTGTGTGTATATCATTCCTCTCTGTGTTTATAAACATTTCTTGTTTTGCACTGCCCCTCTTGACTTCTGCAGCAAACTGTTGGCACTTTGGCTCATGAATTAGTGCAACACATGTTAGTGCCATCAGACAGACCTTGTGCTAGAAGGGGTTTTACTTATTTTTAGATACTCTCTCAGGCAGAATGTCTGACCTCATCACCCTTTGTATCCCTAAGAAAGAGGGGCAAGGTACAACAGTTGGGTCATACTCGCCAAAAATATTTCTTAGGGTTGAGAAATTGCTTCAAAGAGGCATAAAAAATCCAAAACCCGATTTCCAKTATAGCCTTAAATATATAAAAAATTAACCAAACTTTCTGAGAGTAAGTTARTTGGAAAAAAAAATCACCTTACAGACACAATAATTTTAATGGCCAAGTACAAATTAGGATCAGCCTCAGTCTGCAGCAGCCTCCTTTCTAGATTCCTTCTAACAAAATTGTGTCCATGCTTCCAGGCAGTGATTACATAATCACAGACCAAACTATGATGTTTGGGTTACCCTYAAAGTAACAATTCCAGACAGGTAGATTAGGATCTGCTTAGAAACCAAAACACAGACGATTTAAGATGGAGCAAGCCAACAACTGTGTTACTATACAGCTCCAATAACTGCTGGAGATAACATCTACCCTGTRCATCGCTCTTCTTTCTAATTCAATCAGAACTCAAAAGAGCAAGAAATGCTTTATTGAAGCTGTAATTTCTATAAATCAAGTAGTCTGCAACCCTTCTTGTTTCCATGGCAATAGGCCTGTGATAGGGACATCCATTAGCTGCAGCTGTTACCACTGCAGGTACACCGACCCYACATTGCAGAATTCCTGTGTAAGGTAAATCTGCTTAAATCCCAAAGCTGTTCATGCACATTTCCCCATACCATAAAATACTGAAGTCCCAGTAGTGCACCCAGCTTGTGTTTCTCAGCACCTCTTTCCTCTGGTTGAGAGCACTGCACTGTTTTTGCAGTGTTTTTCCCTGCCTTTATCCCATTAAGTCAGTTTGCAGGTTCTATCACTCACCGACACTTGATATTTGCAGGAACAAAGTAGTCTTTAGCCATGTTTCAGCCATTAATGAAATAACCTGTTGGCTCTCAGCCCCATGCATGGGACTTTTACCCTCAGAGGTACGCCTTTTCTATCCTTTTGTCAGCACCCTGAAATGGCATCACTGCACCATATCTTCTCTGCTCCTGGAAATCACTTACATTTTTGAGCCAAGCGAGAGGTAAGCACGAGTTCTTCAGAGCTGGATTGAAGAGTATGCAAAGACAGGAAAATGTACATCTACCTCACAGTTGTCGTTCACAATGACTTTGGCCATGAAAAAATCAGGTAGTGTTGATGTCTTATTTGCCAGGTGGAAATTCTTATGTTTGAAATAAGGGAGTCACAAATATCACTGAAGAGAAAATCAAACATGTTTTCCTTGTCTATACAGATTCACCTGAGGGGAATGAGTAGTTTCACCAATATTTTCAGAACCCTGTCAGTCCTGTTATTTTTCAGCTKCTGCACATYACCATCACTTTGGCAACAATTCCARGGAAATCAYATCAAATATTCCYATTTTAAAAGCACMATTCCACAAATTTCTTCCACTGCTTAGCATTTTATTCTTTGTAGGAGTTACATAAGCCTCCCATTTTAAAATGTTCATATTATCCCTTTCAGCTTTTTACTGCATAATATCAAAAGATTTCACTGATGTCTGAAGTACAATTTATGTCTGCCTTCCTGTGAGCATAAAGGACCTTAAATACCTCTAAGTAGTGAGATGTGTKTATTACATCTTCCAGGTTCAGATTTATCAATTTATCAATAATTTAAAATTGTTCAACTTCTCCACAAAAAAWTTGGGTAATATCCTATCTGCAACCTATCTACCATGACTACCAGAGTTAATTGTTGTATTTAAAACAGATTTATTATACACCTTGGCTCTTTTATTTATATTTATAAGCAGAGGATACAATGACCTCTGCAAGGAATGACAAGACAATTCAAGTGAGTGCTTTATGGTACTGTCTTCTGCAAAGCAGGTGTGCTATCCTGCTGCACAAACAAGTTGTAATGGAAACCATCACTCACCTTCATAAACAGAAGCACAAGCTAGTAAATAAATTCAATTATTGTTGGGMCTGCAACCTCAGCCTTTAATTTACTACACAAGTCAGCGAGAGAAACACTTCCGTCAAATATATTCATTGTTAATCTGAAGCAATGAGCTCCTTTGGAGAAGAATCATTTTATGTCTTCTCRAAGTTTTATTGATGAAGTCTTCCTGATGTCACATAGGATCATGAAATACTGTCCTCAGGAGACATGCTCCATGAAGTTATGCAATTCTAAAATATAGTGGAAGTGTTACATTAAATTGCAAAAGTATCCCACAATGCAACCATGCTGCACAACAAAAAACAAAAYAGAAATACAAGAACCCACTTCCCTCTTCAGCTGGAAACCTGCTACAGAACCAGTTTCACAGGAGATTAGGGAAAACCAAGGCTAACTGTATTACCAACACACACTGAATTCCCATTCTCTCCTTGGAAAGCCCCAAGGCTAAATACTGTCTGCAAGAGAGAGCGGGGCCATTTATACCTCACTGATCCTTTGCCCCAGCCTTGGCCCCATCGATGGGCGCTGTAATTAATCCAAATCCCAGGSGAGCACTGCACTGGACAAGGTAAGTGCAGCCCATGTCCTCTGGCCACTCCTCTCCTTTGGCACAGAGTGACCCTTCCCTCCTGACCCAACCGTGTCAGGAAACTGGATGTTATTGCTTCTCTTTGGAGCGATACAAAGCAATAAAGAGAAATGGAGAACAGACATTTCTTTGATGCCATCCGCTCAAAAACACTCAATTATGATAAGAAAAAAAAAAAAAAAGTTTCCAAAGAAATTTTGATGCAGAAAAGTGGGAAAGCTCACAAATCTGTTAGGAAAAAAGCAATCAATATAAATGCATTTGTGTTGAAAGACTGAATGCTATTACCTCTCTCTGTCTCTATTTACTGCAAAATTGCCTCAGAACAATAACAGTAAACAAAATACTACATCAATAAGCTTTTAACATGCAAATCAGTTTTTWAAATAAAGTTAATTTAATATTTGATTGCATTATTTATTCATCATCTACGACCCACCCTTGTGGGGAAACATTACCTCCTTGTTAATCAAAAATGACTTCCTCTTTGAATGCAAACCATATTAGCACTCCAAAGGGACATTTTTTCTTTYGCTTTATGGTATTTTTTCCTTTAACTTAGTATTTGCTATGCTTAAATTTTTAAAGCAATTCAGAGCTTTTATTTACTTTTGTAAGGAGTGAGTGAAGGGTGAGAATTTTGGCACTGTCGACTGAGGGAGAAAGGAATGTGTAGGATAAGAGTACACCCTGCCTTCTTATATGCTCTTAGGGCAGGAAGACATCAGACCTTCCAACACGTGGACTTAATTTTTCATTTGAGGCATTTTCTTAGTGATAATTCACACCTCTCCCTCTAAACTAGCTAAGGCAGTGCTCTTCTGCACAAAAGAAAATTAATTAATAGAATCAGTTTGGGTTGGAAGGGGGCAGGGACACCTTCCAGTAGACCAGGTGGCTCAGGACCACATCCAGCTTGTCCTTGAGCACCTCCATGGATGTGGCATCTACCACCTCTCTGGATAACCTCGTCCACTATTTCCCTGTCCTCACTGAAAGAAAATTCTTCCTTATATCTAGTCCAAACCTAGATTTTTTTTTCTTTTGCTTTATAGTCATTACCCCTTGTCCTCTCACAAAAGGACCTATTAAAGTATCTGTCCCATTAGATACTGGAACGTTCTCTAAGGCCTCCCCAGAGCCTTTCTTTTTCCAGGCTGAACAATCCCAACTCTCTCAGCCTTTTCTCACAGGAGAGATGTTCTGTTCCTCTGGTAATTTCTGAGGCTCTCCTCTGGACCCTCTCTGACAGATCCAGAGGAAGGAAAAGAAGGAAAGGAAGATCTTTTTCTGGCTGGTGCCCGGGTCCGAGGAGCCCTCCTATATACACCTGCACTGTCTGAGCAAGACAGAGCTTCTTTTGCAAGTCAGACTAAAAATATAAATACTGATGTTTCAACAGCATTTAAGGATATATTTCCTCTTCTACACTTTGCTTATAAATGTGACAGGAAGCTTCTACTTTCATAGATTAATAAAGGCTAGTTAAAAGGTTTTACTACAAGCTTAAGAAAAAGTTCGTATGGACACTTATTATGCCCTTGCTGGTAAAACAAAATAGACATTTTCAGGTCCTAGGTGGATTGGACAGACTGTTATTACAGCTTGCATTACACAGACTTGGAAACAACACAGTATTTACTCTTTCACTGACACATATAAAGGTTTTCTGTTGCCTGCAGGTCTGGGTGAAAGATTCTGCACACTGCGGTAAAATCCCACCTACTACACTGTTTCTGTTTTGCTTCTTTTTATGTATTTGTTGTTTTAATTATTAGTGATGACTGGGGAAACTGTGTGGGAGGGAGCTGTGAGTGAGGAGATAAAGATCTTCWAGGTAAGGCCTTGTTTTCACATGGTTATCTCATTAGCAATGACTGAGACAAATAATAAGAGGGGGTGCCAACAAACACCAAACTGGGGCAATATTTTACAGTAAATTAATATTGRCCTATAGTTCCTTGTGAACTTGTGAATTGCCAAGCAAAATATTTAAGTAGAACATTGAATTCTGTATGTAAATATCCCCTAGAAAATATTACAGATCACAGCATACACTAACGTACATTTTCATGCCCTTGACTTACATGCTGTTGGACAACTTTTCAAATTTGTCATACAACAGTAGGAAGTTAACTATGTAATTGTTTCTTATTTACTTACTCATTATTGAAATCCTGCTCCCAATAAGCATTTTAAGTCTTGCAGAAAATACTATTTTTCCTTGGAAACTGTAGMAAGCTATAATTATTACTAGAAAGGCTTGAAAGCAAATAGATTTCACAACATAAAAGCAAATTTTTCAATGTACTAACAAAAGTATGGTTTTATTTATGAAATATTCTATTTGTACATTTACATAGGCACCATTAGTGCTTGGAACCACCACATTTTGAATGCAATGAGGAATATGTGTATTAAAACATTCATTTTAATGAATATCTTCAGACAATGGTCTTTGCTTGATAACTTCTGTAATGTAGTAGACAGATGCATAACTTACCTATTATCAAGTAATGTGAATTTCACCCTGATCCAGAACAATGTGAGTGGTTTTTACGTATTTTTCTCATTTTCTGTATCATATTACTAGCTGCTCATGTCTAACAGACTTTAGTGCTCTGGCATTATGGCTGAACAGCTGAAACCCTTGAGATTTAGGAACACAGATTGGATTTTTACAATAGGCAATTCCTACATATCTGTTTGTCATTTGGTTTTATTTGCAATTYAAAAATATTTTGTCAGAAATATTTAAGAAAATAATTACCCGGGCTGGATAAACACACAACTCAATAGCAGATTAGATTCTAGGTCACCTCCAATACATCACATTTATAGCCTCACGTGGTGCCAGCAAAATAAAGGAAAAGGTAGAAGCCCTGAACAATACATGCATATACCTTTTTTTAAAAAAAAAACTTTTATGCCTTTTTTTTTAATAAGAAATAAAGCTAAATCCTTTCTTTTTTCCAGACAAATTGTTCAATTTTTCTCTGTCTTCAGTGACTGACTTAGTTAATTTAGAGCATGAACATTTCCTATGCCAGGAATTGAGGGTTTCCTGTGACAAAAGGCTCATAAATGTTCACTCACTTTGTCTGCCCAAGTCATTAGAGCATGCTACAGCTTTGCATGCCCTTTTAAGGGAAGAAAGATGTGGCTGATGTTCATTTTCATAACATACTTTAACCTCTGACACTGTGGATACAAACTGGCTCCATATAAATCAATAAYCCCAGACACGAGCGTGCTGATGGGCACACACACTGCTAGAGGAACACCCAGCATCTGAAAATGAGTAAGGGAGATATTCTCCAAAAAGAAAAGGAAAAAAAGCCACACATGTCTAGATTGAGGGTGAATTCATTATTTAATAAGTAAACAGAGAGAACTAAGAGAAGTGTAGACCAGTATTTGTGCTGCAAGGATATCAAGGCGTGTGGGTTGCATGCTAGTGAAAGACTTTAAGGCTTGCTGCTTCAAACTACACTCAGCAACTGGAAAAGATTTCTAAGCTGAAATCTGGAGGGTGTACCTCTGCTTTCCACAGAAGACAAGGTTCTATGTTTTCTGTAGAGACGTTTGCCACACAGGCTGTAAGAGTGATGTACAAGGATGTCCTTGTGCATTCCCCAGTCTGACAACTTTTTTTTGTTTCCTTTCCATCTTCTGGCTATCAGGCCAGCTGCCTTTTTGAACTGTTTTTATAACATTTCTAAACTACATAAAATGAATAATACAAAAAAAAACCCAAAAATCTTCATGAATGTTCATTATTTATTTTATCAAGAAACTATAGAGTCCAAACCTAGTAATCATTCAATACCAATCAAATCAATAAAGGGTAACAGTATTTAAAAGCACAGGAGAAAAAAGCAACAAGCACAACACACAATCATCACAGGAACTCCATTGCAGTCAGTGGTGTCACACCACTGTATTGCCCACAATATCTAATGATTTTGGAGGAGTGCTTAAAGCTCTCAGAAAAAAAAGAATGTTTGAGAGGATACACATTTCAATTAAGTAGGAGTTCCCCAGAAATGCAGTCTCATCAATAAAAATAATTTGAGCTTGCAAACAAACATTACTTCACAGATTTTCTACCCCAGCCAGATTTTTCACCCCAGCATTAGAGAAGGTTTTGATGTTGCTGAAGTGCAATAGAACTTCTACTAAAAAAAAAGAAATTGGGATATGAATTTACAAGAAGATGCTCAATGCTTCTCAGAGCTACATTTGCCTCCTTCCTTTCTCAGCTYCACTAAATTATTAACAGAAACCTAATCTGGCGCCAGATAACCAAACCAAGAACATTTGCTGGGAAGTGAAATTGTGGAAAGAGAGAGGCWTAGGCTGTTAGAGTTAAAATAGAAGAGCACAGCTGTTATAAACATATATATGTATAAATACATATATTTATCCACAGATGTATATTTAAAATATGTATACTGCACACATGCATACACACACACCCTTATAAAGGAAAAATAACAAGTACCCACATATGAGGAAGCACAGATGTGCATCTACACCTGAAGTACAGTTTTATAGCAGCGTGATTACCTATTTTAAACGATAACACAGCCACATAAACATTTTGCACTCACAGTAAATACSAAACACAATAAATGCAAACAAACATCTCGCTCCTGGACCAGCACTGCCAACACACCARTGTTCAGAAACAGTTTCCCCTGAGTAAATAGATTTGTGCAGCGCAAACAGTGTGGCAGGCTCAGATGAGCACTGGAATGGACAYTCAGCTGAAGGGTGGGGAATTGGTATATTTTTGACACGTGAAGTATCAGCTATTACAGRCAGCAGGGACTGTGCTTGGCAATGATTGTAAGTGGCAGGAAAAAAACAAACCAAACAAAAACACCTTCAGTGGTGCTGCTTCCCCTCTGCTTCCAGGTGACAGAAAGAAACCATAACTAAGTAATCTGAAATCAATATGTGTACTTGGTCACAAGGAGAAAACAATCTCTAACACTGTAATTGTAAAAGAGTTGAAATTGTGTTGAAATATTTAAATGCATTGTGAAGCCTTTGTTTTATCATATTTAATGAATTTTGAAAATAGCTGCTGTTCAATTAGACAACCAAACATTAAAATGTCAGCATTTAAAAAATGGTCCTGTTCTGATAAGCTATCTGAAATCTGAGTTCCACCTCACTAATTTTTTTAATAGCTTATTTTCTTCTCATCCTCAGCAATTAGTAAAGGTTCTGTGGAAGAGACGTTTATCCATTAATTGGGACAGCATGTAATGCAATTCACATTTATGTTTCAATGTGTTGGCAACGTAGAACATTGTCTCTGTTTGTGCACACAAAACATAACATATTTTTAACTTGTGAATTATTAAAATATTTTTGTGTTACTAAGGTGATTCTCAATGTTCCTTAAGAAGTTTATAAAGGTAATTATAGAACTGRCTAAAGGAGAGAAAAAGTTGGATTTTCCAAGAAAATAAACAAAAAAGGAGGGTGATACATTTAGAAATAGAACAAATTAAATTAAATTCATTAAACTTTAATTTTCTTCTTAAAAAATTCCAATTTTCACTTGAAATGAACTTCATAAGTAGGCAGCTTTTCATGCAASAAGTATTCTCAGAGGAGTTAAATGCATGAGGAAACTAAAGACATCAAACTCCACAAGAAACCTAGAAAAGTCTTGACTTGACTGAGGGGCCCCTGAATTTTTCCTTTCTTTTTGGGGGAGGTATGGTGTTGCTCAGAGTGGGAAGACATTTAGCAGCTCTTTAAAGAACTGCTTTTCAGATCTAATTCTCCCTCTCTTCTTTCTCTTTCCATCCTTCCCCACTCCATGCCCCATTGGCAACAGAAAGACCCAAATTGGAGGMGGTTAAATTTGCCCGTAAGAGACGRTGGTTAGAGTTGGCTTCAATTTCACTTGAAGGACTCTCCTGAAATGAACTGCTTTTTTCTAGTGTCCTTGTAATTTTCTGGAGAAGTTTCCTTTTCTGCAGGAGATTTCAGGCTTGCACAGTTTACCCATTTCTTGCTTTTTTTTCAAGTATGTGCTTGTCAAAACTAAAGCAGCAGTACTCTCAGAGAGGCTACTTGCTGTTTGTCCTCAGAGTCCTGGAACCTGACCTGAATTCCTGACAGCAGATACCACCAGATTAAGTTAAATGAACTTCAGCATGCAAAGCCTGTTTTAAAATGTTGGATCCCAGTTCAGCATTTTTCGGGTTCTGGTCATCAAAAACTAATGTGAAGGCAGGGAAGCAAGGTAGGGAGGGTATCCTCRTGGCCCTTCTTTAGGGATTTCATCMTATACCAGAGGATTTGTTTTCAGAGCTCAGTTATGTGAATCTGGCAGCACAAAACTATAAGCCTATTTAATATAGCCCATCTGCTCCTGAGAAACAGGCTGATTTGCAGCTTTGTGCTGAACAATRCTGATGAGCCACCAATTCTCCCTTAAATCTTCTGGTGTTCTCTACAAAATCTCTTTTGTCGGCTCAGACAGGTTGAGAACTGAAGGACAACTTCTATGCTCTTTGCTTTTTTCCAAACCCACCCATCAAAACASTCTTTTTCTATTTAGATGGGCCAARCAAAAGTATTTTTCTSTTATAAACAGCAGTTGGAAGGGTGAGCTGCCAGGAATCACTAACGTTTTTAAGTGTTGGGACATTTTCCTCTCTCTTTGTATAAATATTTATACAACAAATGTATAAATATACYAAATCATCGGGCCTTTTCTTTGTTTCTCATAATTCTCAATTGGTTTCATATGTATTTCATTTTCAGTCTTTAAAAAARTCAGAAATTTTAGCTTTTATATTCTTTATTCTGCTGGAAGACATCTTGAAAAGTACTAAATCTTATTCACTACATCACTCTTAATGAGCTGAGAATGAAAAGACTTACAAGCCTCTAAGCAAAGATTATTTAATATTAACTATGGAACACTAATTGGCATTAACTAAATGTTAAAGGCAAAGACAAAGTAAAATTCAGAAGTCCCAGCTGTACCTATCATTCTTTTTACATTTGTCTAGGGCTTGTCATTAAATGTAGGCTGGAAATTTCTGATTTTTTATTAACAATATTGACACCAAATTGAATATATACATGACTTTGTACAGATACACACTTTGTCTCGAGCTTATATAGACTGATTTGTGCCAGTTTTGAGACAGGTGGGTAGATGTCTATGCTTCAATTAATGCAGTTCATAATAGCCCATCATTTAAGAATTTAGGTGATGGAGAACAAGATTTATGAGCAAAGCAGGTGAGGTGCCTGGATTTCATACTCTCCTGTGGCTGGCTGTGAAGCTGTTGAGGAGTTTTAGCCTTGGCAATCTTTCATTTCACAGAGACAAGTGCAGTACTGAAGGTTAACCTTGACCTTTCATGCACCTGATGAATGTTCTCACCACTGGGTCAGTCTTGAGTTCAGAGTCTCCCTGTCTCTGAACCCAGAGGTCTAAAACCCCACTTTTTTTTTTGAAAGATAATAAAAGGGAAAATAATTATCCAGGATTAACATCATCCCTAGTTTTTTGTTCGTAGAAGCTTTTTTTTTTTTCATTTGTTATACTCATCAGATACAATCAATACTAGACCATTTTAACACTTATTTAGACAATGTAAGGGGCAGATGATTAAGTGGTTTTGGAAACATCAGTGGCGGGGTGAATCTCAAACTTTAAGGTGCTTTAACACWTGTGAATAGCTGGTCTTGTACAGCTCAGAAAGAACAGTGGGGGTTAGAATACAGGCTTAAAAATTCAGACCAGAGGAGCTGCATTAAGTCAGACTTTTTAGTGCTGGGAGTGTGCTTAGATGCAAACTTGACATCAGTACAGGCAACAGCTGGAATGCTTCCATTTAAAATTATATACTGTGCAGAATGGCGTATTTCTTTGATTGAATATTCTTTATAATCCCAATATATGTGTTTGTCATGAGGTAATTATACAGTGTGAACATCTTTCTGCGCGCTGACATCTTTCTGCTAACTGTGCTCGAGCACTAAATATATTATCTGCGCTTTCCTGCATGTCTGGCTGGATCCATACACGCTCACACATTCACATTAAATTCTGTCTGGTTGATACTAATTACATTAAAACTAAAGCTAAATGGCAGTAAAAATAGTTTGAAACTTTGAGCTTTAAAGTGTACTCTTTTGTTTATGATTTAAGTTGTTTGCTTGTTTCTTTGTGYTCAAAGATGCGTGGGAGATTCATAATCACTTATTATCCATGTACAACTTTTTTTGTCATCTGTTCCCTGTACTTCTTATCAAGGGACTTAGCCCCCACAAGTCTATTCTGCTTCCTACACATCACTTAGAAATTGCCATATATTTTAATCCATGTCTAAAGCAAAACCTGAAAATATTTTTATAAATTTATCACAATTGTTGTCTTTCAAATATAATGAATTATTCTAAACTATGGTGTTGCAACCCTAACCATCTTTCACATGTGGACAGTGAAAGCAATGCACTGAGAGATAATAGAAAGAAGACTTAAGCTGCATTGATCAAGGCTACACACCATTTTTGTTACTATATTGCCTTTGCAAAGTTAAGCATGCTTMATTTGGGGAATCTTTAATCAATATACAGTAAACCAGTTAAATATTTTCTATTTATTACTCTCCAAAGGCACCATAATCAGGAGATCTTAAGTTAAACTACAGTCCCCTCTGGCCAGTCCTCCACTACAAAGTAAATGTGGTAGGGGTAGAAATAGAGATCAGAGGAACTTAACCAAGAATGGGGTTTTATATTTCCAAGAACAAAGGTTTGCAGAGCTCACCCTCAGACCATATGAGCACAGGACAATATTTGGCTCAGTTCTAGACTCTACAGGTGTTTCTATACTGTTCTCTTGTTCTCGTCTACATACAGCCAAAATTATTTACCCACATATCTCAAGTTTTGTTTAAGGTCAGTTCTGCAGCTTTCATGTTTTCTTAAAATAAATCAGTTCGACTCTTTTTCCTAATTATTTTAAKCTTTCTCTACTACAGTTCTGGACTTGGTTTCTCACAACATATTCCAGTTCTAAAAACAGGAACGCAGTCAGATCCCTACCAGGACTGGGAAGCTTAAAAGGGTGCATAAGCAGAAAGGAGAGCCTGAGGAAGAAAGTGTGATTTTCAGAAAAGTCTGCCTAATCCTAGAAGTGCCTATAGGTTGCCAGTAAAATTCTACTGCTTCTCACGTCTACCACTCCCCACTCATGTTCCCATCCTGCCATGGCACCTGAGCTACCAACACCAAATGGAAAGAAGAGACTTCCATTGGGCTCCACAGTCCCAGGGAAYGATGGCATTACTGAMAATTTRCAWKCAGTGTCTYYTTTGGAGGTGCCAGAGCTCCTGTYMCARGCTGGGTAAGCAGCCCCTGGTCYCTGYAGCATCAKCCACAGGCTGCCCAARGACMTGCCAGCATCAGCCACAGCAGYCTCTGACTAAAGTAAGAAAAATTACCCAATGCCCAGGTCACCTGCTGAAACAGAGCAAGAGTTTACTCAGASCAAGAGACTGGAAATGCTGTTTTGACTGCTTCTTGCTTTCCCAAGATTGCACCGGGATGACTGAACCTAAGAGGGAGCATTTTCTATTCTTTGGCAGCAATRTACTTGAAAGCTTTTATTGCATCACCTAAGATCATATATAATTAAGAACCTTTTTTTAAAGCTTGGCCATTGTTACCTCAGACAACTCAACTCTGGATTGCTCACCTTGCTCAGTCTTAGGTTATTTATAACCTGAATGCTCCAAAATKATTATTGCACTCCCTATTCAAAAATAAATGGAGTAGTAAATCTCCAAATCCAGTACAGTYCTATTCTGTTCTCTGGGCAGCAAACACAGGCAAACACTGAAACACATCAGTGACATCAAAACCCATTTTTACCCCCTACCTAACYTAACTCCAGCTATTTGCCTCTTTTCCTTGGTGTGCAAAAGCAGCTGGTGGGTGGAAAGGAGGGGTAAATACTGGGKCTTTTATCTTGAGAATGGCTGCTGGAGAGCTTGGTTTGGAAGCTTTTGTTTGAGATGGTGTACTCACCCCCCTCTTACCTCTATCCGTGGCAGAATATATTTACAAAAAGTAATTCACAAGACTCTCTGCAAACTTCAGCCTGCAGGAATTAAACAGCTCTTCCTCCTCGCCACGATATGATTAGCTGTCTCTGAGGAGTGAGTGACGACGTCCCTCCCACTCAGCTGCTTCCGACTGACATTTCACTAAATAGAACTTGAATCTCAAAGGGCTGATCTGTCAAGCAGTTCCAAACTAGAAAAGATCAGGCAGGTTCAGCTTCCCCCCCTCAGTTACATCCTCATTTCTAATTTTCACGTTTTATGCTTCATGCAAGTGTTAATTATAGAGATGAGAGTCAACTTGCCTTKCTTCATCCATTCTTAGCACGTACACAAAATGAAAGTAGAAGTACACATAAAATTTGCCAAAAAGCAAAAAAAGCTGACTACAGCTTGAGGAAAGTAAAACAGCACTGATTGATGCAACATAGATAATCATCATCCTCATCCTTGACAGCTTCCTCATCTAAAGTAGTAGGATTTTGTTATGCAAAATTGCTGACTTTTTCTGACCAGAGCTTATGTAAAATCAGATTTTGATTTCTATTAGATTTTTTATGAGTAGTAAAGTCCTCATGGAAAGCAAATTTATACTATGATTTATCATTGAAAGAACTATGACTTTCATACAAACAAGAAACTTAGTGTCAACACCTCAAAGACAATTAATTAAGATGATTTTACATTTCTGTGAGTCTCCATCAAATGGAAAGCATTTTGATTACATAGAAAATTATTTATGTAATAAAGAGATAATTATTTGAAAGTGGTGTGTTACTGTAAAACTGTAAAAAATACCCTTATTTATAAAGACAAGCATTTACACACAGGACAATTAGTACCCACCAGGTACCAATTAATCGATTAGGAAATCAAACTTCTGTGATACTGGAACAAGATCTGAACATTTCCTAATAAATCCAGTATCTGCAAGAAAAACAAAATACTGTGATAGTCATCCAGAACCTTTTTACCAATTCCAGTGCAATTTTTGCACATAATGGATGATTATGAAAGGTGGATTTACAGTGAATGAAGTGATACAACCCTTTAATAAGTACAAAGTTCAGCCCTCACTGCAATTACTCCAAACTTGGGAAATGCATTCAACACTACTTGTTGCATTTCCTTTGATGATTATCATAACCACTACAACAAGAGGCATTTTGGACGAAGCTTATTTGATTTTTTTTTTTTTTTTTTTAATTCTCACTCTCTGCTGTTGAAACTGTTCCAGATATTACAAATAACTACACATTCATTAGAGAATTAATACATAAACATCAGGTTGGAAGGCTTTTCTCCAATTTTGGAGCTTTTTTCTGCCTTTTGCTCAATTTTTTTTTTTTTTTTAATTGCATCATATTCAGTCACAGAGGAAAATTTTGTCTGCGTGGCAGGATGGTGAAGGAATCTGTATCAACTTCCATTTAACATTCTCTTGTTAATGTAAAACTGGCAAGACACAGCAGCCTCGCTTGTTATATGCATTTACAGCCATCACATAATTCTCCAAAGGTATAAAATAGGTACTCCAATGAACACTGAGGTATTATTGCAACAAATCATGCCACATCTTCACTAGCTTTACTCACGCCATTATTTATCACTACACCTTCATTGTGAGACATCCAAAAAAGGCACATTTTCCTAAGTCATCAAATACCTGGGTTGTTGACTACTTTTTCTAATACTTCTTCCCAGGTGATATAAAAAAAACAACAAAAAAAACTGCTAGGAAACAGTGAGGTAATTTTTGGAGACAAAAGACAAGATTTTCCTTTTCTCAGGCAGCAACATTTCAGTTAATGTTATGGAGTTAGGTGGGCAGCTAGTTCTCTTACAAAATGAAAGCTACAGGCATRATATTCTTCTTGGAGGTGAAAAGGGAACTTAAGTGGTCATATCCTGAGAAATAGAGCACTGTGAACAAAATTTTTTCCAAAATCTCTCCGTGTGTGTATATATTCATTGCAGTGGGCATCTTACCTTTTTAGAGTAAATCAATACTAAGGCAACCTGGGTTTGGGTATGGGGTTGTTTATTGAGGGAAGCAAATGGGTTTTAGTGAAAATGTTGTTGCATAAAACACAGATAAACAAAGAACARCAGCAGGAAAAGACCTTTGTCTCCCTCTTTTTGTTAGGGCCATGCCAACAGTATCAGACTTCCCTGTCACAGTTAGGCATGGAAAGTTATCCAAATGGAATAAGCAGCATTCTAGAAAGTGCCGTAGTAGCTGGCACACGGTTTGTAAACACCTTAAATTTCTATGAGTCTATTGCCTCCRTGGACTTCTCAAGGCAGAAGTGCCAAATGAAGATCTTTTGGGACTGCATAGCTTTAGATGAACCTTTACAATTTGTTGTGCCTGAACTGCACTGACTCTCCAAATATGCAATACACTGGACCAATGCTTCTGGGAATACCGGATAGAGCTGACATTTTTGTGCTCCAGGAAAACAACTGCCTTTCTTAAAGAAGGAGCAGAAAGAAGAAAAGTGTTATCCATTTGTTTCACTACCTTTGTGTGTCTTTAAACCACTGCAGTAGGGTTCCTTGCCTTTTAGAAAATGTTGCTCTGCGCTTTGGCAGGGTGCTGTTACCAGTGAAAATAGCAGGATATTAGGGGAGGGCAAAAATTGCAATTTGAGAATTCTTTGTGCTTTATGTGGATATTGCATGCTGCTAACAATGTTTTGCTTTATTAAAAGGRATGTATCAACAGAAGAATTAGTGCTGACTCCCAGGATGAAATTTGGGGAACTGCTGGAGTTCTGCATTCACCAATTCTCCCTTTCCCTCAAAAAGMTTATCAACATCTGAAGGTAAGTGTTTTTTAACATGCTGTGTCATGCACATTATGCCCACACAAGGTATGAATCATATAAGATTAATGTAATTTTAAAGAAAACGCAGTTACATTTTATTAAGGCAAAATTATATTTTAATAAACTGTGACATTAAATATATTAAGCAGCTTTAGAAAGAAAAAAAAAGCACAAAGTTACTGAACTTTTTGGCCCAAATTTTTAATCTATGCAGCCTGGTCAGAATCAGTGAARTCCACTGAGATTTGAAGAACCGCAAATTTTTATTCCAAGAGCAAGCCCAAATAAAGCAAAGAGGAGGGAAGCAAAACTCGGTAATATTTCTGAAAATAGATTGGCATATTAATATTCTCTGAATTTCAGGAAGAAAAAGAACTCTCAAAAATTCTAATGCTGCAATACCTGAACATATCTTTCTAGGCAGAAGAGCACTGTCAGCACAGTTTCCATGCTGATCCTGACACATGCAGCCTTAAACTGATTTGGGCCACCATGATTACAGAAAAGCCATCTATATGAACTCAGGATCAGGTTTTTTTTCTTCAATGCAGATTGCACAGGTAGCTTGAGCAAAACAGAAAYTTAGCTGAATACACACATGTGTATATATATGTATATTTATGCAGGAGGACAGACATACCTATATATATATATAAATATATATATATTATATCTGACACTCATAACCAACATTGAGGAACTGGTGTCCCAAGGTCATAGAACTTTTCCATTTCATCCCAATTTCCAAAACAAACATCCCTGAAACATATCTTATTGTACCCTGAGCTTCCTGTGCTAACACATCCAGCTGCTACTTGGCTGATGTTTTATAAACACGAGTGAGATTTTATATCTTGTATTAATTCTTAATGGTTTCATGTACCTAATTCAGATTACAGCTTTCAAAGTTTGAAATGAGACCTGCAGTGCATGTGCAGGCTGTCTTCTAAAGTATATCCATAAGGGATAGTCTACTGTAATTGTTTTTAATTTTACAAGCCATATTACTTCAAYTGTAAAAGCTGCTATCAGAACTAAAGAAGAAAAAAAKATGTCTAAATAATGAAAAGAAAAAAACTACAGTCCTATAGCCCTRATGAACCTCTGAAGAGGAATAAATATGTTTATTTTTACCTGGCAGAATAACTGCTACTTAATTGAGAAAAATTTTAACTGACTCTCCATAGTAAGTAATTACCATGTGTACACTGGAGCTGTGGAGGGCATTACTGATTGCTGAACTCTGTGACATAAACTTTTGCCATTTGTAGAAGCCTTTGCAATCCCTTAGCTAGCTAGATAAGAGAGAAAAAGAGGAGAGGAAAAAAAAA
>NW_026624290.1:82277-93905 GCF_030028575.1 Malurus melanocephalus
AAATTGGTAAAAAAAGAGTGATGGGAAAAGCTACTATTTTCATTCYGCAGTGAAATGTTTATCATGCCTTTTGCCCTTTCAACTAAAGAGTTTGTGTGCAAATGCACTGGAGCTATCTGAAGTGTATTTTCTCTGCAGACCTCCAAAACCACCTGACATTTGTCTCCTTTCCYCAGCTTTGTCAGGAAGAGTTCCAGAGGAAATCCACAGCATTCTTCTTATGGATTGACAAAGAATGATCCTGGAGGGACTAATCCTCCCTCTTCACATAAAAGTTCAAACAAGTTCTTCAGTTGACTCCTTGCTGGAGATTTGTTATAATTGGGGCAGTTCACATGCAAGGTGTGTTGGAATTCGAATGGGGGAGGGGAAAAAAGACATAAAATGTGTGTAGGGGAAGCATGCAAACATAATATGAAAGTTTTGGGGAAAAAAATAATGCTGGCTTTATGTGCTTGACTATAAAGAGAATGACATACCACCCAACAGACTGTAATAAATGATAATTTCAGCTCAGAAGAATATGGATTTACTTACTTCTCACCTACATCAGTGAAACATAAAAAAAAAAAAACAACCTACTGGCTACTAGAATATGAGCTATTGTCTATAGAGATGATTTAGCTAAGGTGAGATAAATAAGCTTTCAGGAAAAAAGGAGGAAGAATGAGGGTTTTGAGAGAGAAAAAACCTTTCAAACCATGTCATATCCTTTGAAAATAAAGGTTTTTTTTAATAAAATTATTGCTTTACACAGTAAGAAATGAGGATATAAGGATGTCCTATCATGTAGAGCCTTTCAATAACAAGAAAATTAGTGTGCTGTGGGTGGTGTTAGGAAAACTGTATGAGAAATCAAGGCAGTAGTTGGCACAGAGAGGCTAGAGGGGGCAAGGAGCAAGGATGGGGAATTTCTCAACATCATCCAGGTGTGATGAAAGGGTTTCAGGACTACTATGTCTGTGTTTGATTTTTCACCAAAAATTTCAAGGCCTAAACTTGGTGAAAAAAAAACAGAACACTGTTTTATTGCCTCTGAGTCTACACGACCAACTTCTCATTATTGTTTTTGTTGTTCCTTTTCCCCGAGATAGAGAGAACTGCCATTTCTGCAGACATGCCACAGCTCCACTGTGTAAAGCAAGAGGCAGGGTACTGAAAACTTTTGGAAACACTGGGCAGCCACTGGGCACAACAGAGCATAACTCCTTGCAGATAGCCTTGAGCACCTAGTTCAGGCTGGCCAGGGGAACAAATTAGCAAGCCAAAAGGGAAAAAAGAATAATCTGAACTTCACCTCAATAGTCTGCAACAGGGGAGTGTAGCTAACAGCAGCCATAGCATTTCTGCACTAGAGTTCTGCAGTTTGAAATGAAAAAACTATCATCTGTTTCTGTCTGTCCTATTAATGTTTAATGTCATTAYTTGATTTGCTGATTGATGAAAAAATTAAGCCCTAAAGGTGTAAGGAGTTATAAACCACATCTTACTAGGGGGAAAAAAAAACAGCATTTTAGCATTTTCTGAGTATTTTCACACATAGCRAATAATCCCATGGAAATCTTACTGAGGTAAGGGGAGTTTGTGTTATATTTTCTCAAGAGAAATCACTCTCTTTTACTTAATAATAGTGAATTAGGAGGCCAGTCTAATATCTTAACAATTTTTTTTTACTTTACAGTTGCCACACACCTGGGGAATTCACTGTCATCAGGTCACGTTGAACTGGACTTTAAGAGGACTAACGAGCTCTGTGATCTTAAATCCTTGGAAATAAAATATCTCTTGATAAATCTTACTTTAAAGTTTTCCTTCAGAATTTTCTTTTCCTAAGACAGATCTTGGATGCAAAGGCATAGAGGTGTTGTTATGGCATCAATTTGCACAAGTTAAACAGAAATTATAACACTAGCAAAGCCCTTCCTTGAAAACAGAAATTCAAATTGCACTGCAAAATAYTGCTTYTACCAAGTATTGARAAAGAMTATGCCTGCATTTTCAAAAATTTGCATTTGTAACAGAGTAGCACCAGCATAGAGAACAAAAGCTGTCCAAATTCAAGTAACTGGCTGATGGGTTGACAGACACTGATGTAGGGATCCTTCATCATGAAGCAGTGCACCTTCCGTTAAAAAGCCTTTTCAAAAACAAAACAACAAACTTTAAAAGCTGTGATCCACCTCAGGCCCATTGGATCCGGTATTCTCTGCTCTTGCAGGCTTCTTTGTAAGTTACATTATTAAATGAAGTTCTCTGCAGATGTGACAGGGCAAGATGTTTTTCTAAACAGCAGAAAAGCTGAAACACAGCTTACAGAAACAGCCATTAAGCAGATCAGGCACAATCAGCTCAAACATGATCTGTGCAGATTGACACCAGTGAACAATGCCATATGCCTGACTAGGTTCTCTTTGCTCCCTTTTCCCTCTAGCTCCTTAATTCTGTATTATATTTTTTTTTTCCTTGTGCTTCAGGCAATCCCGAGCAGCATTTTTTTCCTGTGCATGTCATTTCGGTTGCCAGGATATAATTTTAGTCATTAGTATKACTATAAACATGAGAGTTGGGAACTGATGTTTGGATGTGACTTGGGAAGGTCCARCTGACTGGTGAGGATATGTCTGGCAGGGTACACAATGCTCCTCAGCTACCTGAGGCTACACTGACAGTGGAAGTGACTACAGAATGCTTTAAGGTCTTTATTGTCTCCACTTGCTATTTTTACACAATTGTTTATCAGATATGTTAAGTATTTGGAGCTGATTTGCATTTCTATTTTCATTCGCCATGCAAAGGCTTTTCTTTTTTCTTTTTTTTTTTTCCCTCTCTGAAATCAACAGCACTTAATACTCCTTCCTTTTCTCTCACAATAAGTGTTGTTTGCCTTTCCTCAGGCACTTGTCACATTCTGGAAAGACAGGCAAGCCACTAAGGCACTGCTAGCAAGCTGAAGTTGTACACTGCTTTGTTGTGTCAAATTATTTGGCTTTTTCTTCTAATCAGGCAGAATTCCAAGGGCTACAAAAACCACATGTTCTCTGAAGGGGACTTGAAATAAGCAGCTCTTTCYACATTTATCAAGTCACACTCTTTTGTTTTCCAATTGCCATTGGTCTTCCATGGAAATCAAACAGGGTACAAGGTGGGGATGCCCCATGCGTCGTTGTAACAGAACAGAGAAGGTTGTGTCAGGGGAGATTGAGTTTGGGTATTAAAATAAGGGTTTTTATGTAGAGGATGGCTGAGCACTGGAACAGGGTCCCCAGGGCTCTGGTCACAGCGCCAAGTCTGGCAGAGTTCAAGAGGCATTTGGACAATGCTCCTGGGCACAGGGTGTGACTCGTGGGGATGGTCCTCTGCAGGGCTGGGAGTTGGATTCAGTGATGCTTGTGGGTCATTTCCAACCCAGGTCATTTTATGGTGATTTTCTCTGTCTAAACCCTTCATGCYCTATTATAATGGTATGCAGTTTTTAAATCTTATTTGCTGTTTTCTTTTGTCTGTTTGCATTTCCCTTTGCAGCCATTTGCTGGGAAAATGAGAACAGGGTAAGATAATCAAATGAAATACAGAGCAAACAAGGAGTTTAAGGTTCTAGAGTTCCCGTAAAACAGCTGTTTCTTTCTCTATTTACTTTAATACCTGGATTTATGCACTCCCTTCTTTCAACTAGGTAGGTAGCAGGCACAGTCTGATTTAAGTGTTCTTCTCTCACTGTTTCTAAAATCAGCTGTAAATGAACTGTAGCCGGGGGGGAATTCTCTCGGGAGCCTGTGCATTCTACTGCTGGAARCAGAACAAGAGAAGAAAAATTTAAAGTAACCTGGGAAAAAAGAAAGGCTAGGACATAACACCTTATAGGTAGCTCCTAGCTGTTAGGAAGAGTGCCTTCTTTGGAAAGTACACTGAGGCAGTGTTAGGAAGGAAGACAGATACATTGAAAAGCTGGTGTTGCAGTGACCCAAAATTCAGTGGGCACTAACTTACCAGTCCTAATATGCCAAAATAACTGTTCAGATGGAATACAGGAGCACACTGTTCAAATTACTGGACTGTTCTTTTAGAATGTATGTATTTGTATGCTTGTATTTGAAGTATATAAGGCTGGACTACAGACTAATATGCCTTATGTGGTCCATATCCTGAAGTCACTCAAGATATTAATATTTGTTTATCTGAATCAGGCCTGCCTACGTGTACTTTATCATGAGTACTTTATACTGGCTGGATATTAAATGATAATGTTAAACTATAATAAATTTTAGAATTGGCTCTCCTATTCTGCCCTTGAACAGAAACCTTTAATCCTGACCATCTTCAAACACAGTGGTGACCCMGAAGGCACAGCCCTGAACCTTTACAAGGCTCCTGTTCCTCAGTAACAAGCAGGACACAGTGTTCAGCCAGGCTCCTTCCTTTGTCCTGTGAAGCAGTGGAAGAGATGCATGCAGTGTAAATGTGGGATATTTTGTCTTATTTTCAAATCAGTTAGTTTAGAACTCTAAAGAAAGTACAGGATATAAAGAGTAATTTCCTTTCCTTTGATTCCTGAGTTCCCCTCATTTTAGCTGATGCACACATCAAGTGATTCAACATGCTAATCAGTACCACAGAGATTCTGCTCTGGCACGTCTCAAAATTTAGAAAACTAAAATAATAGATGAGCACCTTCCTTTTCATAAAACTGGTAACCAATAGTGTTTGGAAGATTGCTTGTGCCTTTAGTGACTCATCTTAAGCTAACAGCACCCTACACTAACCAACAATTTTGCTGTGAACATTATTTGCCATCAAGACATCTAGTCCCTTGATTCTTTTACTTGATCCCAGTGGTTAATCATGATCTGTTTATGGAACTTCCAAAGAGAAAAACTAGACAAAAAAATTCAAAGAGGMTTCCTTGAGACTCATCCCCTAAAAAATGAGGTAGACTAAGTGATTATTTTTTTAAATTTTGTAACTTTTAAGAGAGTAACAATCCTCATAAATCTTCAGCAGTGCTGTCCAGTCATTCAGTGTTTTATTTCACTCTTAACTTTAACAGGATCAGTTAGGTCAACGCCAAGTATTTTGAAATTTTTACCCTAAACATATTGACTTAATTTCTTTCTATGAAGCTCCCCAAGTGCAAATGAAAGTTTTCATTCAGTTGATCCCTGTATCCAGTTGATCCTTTTTCATTCTTTGTATCCCTATTCCAGTAAAAAAAAAAATATGTCTTTCTCTCTTTTCCTGCTACCAGTCCTCGTGCCAGAGAAATAGTTGTTGGATTCTGAAATGTGCTGACCCAAGTCACATCTTATCCTGAATGTGACATTTTATAGCTATAATATGGAAGAAGAAAAGGGATCTTTGAGAATATCACCAATATGTACCAGAATTCTATTTCAGCAGGATTTGTAAAAAGAATATGAATTTAAGTCTTGCCACAAGTTGTATTTCCTTCTGTGACAGCTGCCCTTCACTCTGACTCTTCCACTTTGAAGATTAGCTGAAAGGCCTTAAGGACACAGAGAGCTGCTCTTCTCACTTTGTGTCACATCAGGCATGGAGGTGAGTGGATTCAATTTGTTCAAGTATATATATATATATATTCATTCCAGGTAAAATATTGCTCCTAAATAAAACTAAAATTTTTGTTCTTGTCTTTGAGTCAAGAACGATTTTATGAGAAAGGGCAGAGACGTATTTTGAGTTGTGTTGGTACATGTTCTTAACACCAGAATCTAATTAGCAATGTCCAGAAGGTAAAAGGACAAATATTTGGCAGGGTGGTGCTTCATATTCAGTTCTATATCTTGTCCAAACAAGTTTGCAATTACACTTAGAGAAATCTCTTTCTTATGTTACTACACAACCAGCCAAAAAGAAACAATAAAGTATGATTGTACTTACCATCACACAGAGATACCGTCAGAGGTTACTCAAGAAATGAGGTTCTCTACTGGAGAACCTTAGCCCATCATTGCTTATGACCWGGTTATTTTTGGCATCAATTTCCTACTTTACAGTAACCCTGTGAAATGTATTTATTCACCACAAACTACGTGTGTCCTCTACCCAAGTAAAGCATCAGTAACATCATCTGGCAAACTAAAAGCTAATTAAAAAATTCTTTCTTCAACAAAAGTTACTTCTAGAAGGAAAAAGACCCTTCTATCAACAACAACAACAAAASAAAWAAATCAAAAGAGGTGTTGGCTGACAGAAGCATTGAGGTTATTAGCAACAGAATCAGAAACACTCATGGTAAAAAAGAAAGAAGATAAATTAAACATTCATATTTTATCTCAATTTCTGAAATATATGTTCTTAAGCCTACTTTGAAGTACATGATTAAATTCTCCAAAACCTTTTTATCTTTCCTTGATTGCTAAAGTTTGCTATCAGTGCAGAGCGTGTAGCTGATATTGTATATCATCAAACTTGTTTCTTTATCTTCAAAAGTAACATCTAAACTTGTTATGAATAAACATAAACAGGATGCCTGTTCCTCGTTTATTAAATATAAGCTGTAATAGAGAGAGAGAGAGCACGCACACTCTGTAGCACAGTGGCAATGGAAAATGTGTTCTCAGCTCAGGGAGAAACTCAGGCTCCTGAATTTGGGGCACRTAGAAGAATATGTGACCTGAGCTGAAGATTTTGGAAAGGGAAGATGTGCACAGGTCTCCAGGGAAGCCTTACGATAACAAAAGGACGCCTGATTTTTGCCTGTTTGTTCCATGGCCTTCAGGATGTGAAGAAGAGTGGGTGGAGATGATGATGATGATGACAATGATGATGATGATGATGCTGATGATGATGATGGAAGTTGACTCCCTCTGGCCCAGTGACTCTATAGGAAGTTCCGACTCAGAGGGTGGGGGTAAGTACAAAACACGAGAGAAACAGAGGCACAAAAACAAGCAAAGAAGGTCTCCAAAGACCCATAGCAAAGTATTCCAATATAAGGCRACATAAATGTATCAATAAAGTATAATGAGCAATTCTACATTGCTGCCATAGCTACRTAATTTACAGAGTTGCCAAAAGATAATAGTTTTGAAGAGCCTGCCAAAAGCCTGGTAATTTGCATATAATTGTCAATAATGCTTTCTCATTTACTAGATGGAAGTTTGCTTTCACAGGATAGAGTTATTGGAATTCAATTTGCAGTCTCTGTTTTTATGACTTTTCTATACAGTACTGTATTATTTAGAAATAAATAGGGAATTTTAGATGCAGTTTTCTATCTCCTGCCCAAAGGCAAAAAATAGAGAATACCTTTTCAATTGAAACTAATAAAAATAGAAAGAAAACTATTAAAAAAGGAAAAGTACAACACCTCTTTGGGTTTCAGTCCATCTTATCTGAAAACATTTCTCAAATTATTTATYTATACTTTCAATGAAATAAACATCCTGATTTATTTTGCAGCAAGGTCAGGTTTCAAATCTGATTCACTAAACCCATGGGGGTAAATTTATTATGGGTGTGAGCTACCTCAGAACCGTCACATTAACAAGAGCAGGTTTTGAAGTGAATTGGATGATATTAAGAATGTAGGCTCAACATCATATCCAAGATTGGGGTAGTGTTTCCAGAATMATGAACAATAATCTTTCTTTGCAGGGGTATGGCTGTGGATGAATCCTCATCCTCCTGAAGCCATGACAATTCTCCCAGTAGCTACAACAACAGTCAGGATTTCAATGCAGARGGTTTGTTTGCATTGCTGAGGGGAGGTTTTATGGTTAACATGATAATGTTGCATGTATAAAATATGTGCAAACTATTGAATTACCACTTGAATATAGCAKAAAATATTTTTAACTAATTAATCACCATTTTCTCAGTATTCTGCAAAATAAGATTTTTTGTCCTTTTTAATGTAACGTGGCAAAATGAATAATCTCAATAAATCCAAATAAATATCTGTTCTATATATGTATACACAGTTGCTCTCTGTGCTCTTTTCCTTTTGCACTAGGAAATCTTGATTTTGTGCATTGACATTCACTTGTGTAGTCTCTGCAATTAAGTATGTAAATTTGAAAACTTCATCTATAAATGATGGAATAGATATTTCCGTAACACTTTGCGTACATAAAACTTCCTGACAGTCTGTGACTAAATGAAACATGCATGCAAATAAAGCTCCTATCTTTGTGTTTAAACTCAGGATTCCATTGCATTCAAAGCTTGGGCAAAACATGATATCCACCAGCAGTTCTGCTTGGAGTTTTCCAGACATCTGGTCCATTATTTTTACCAGGTTCCTCTTAACCAGCTGATCTACCTCAGCTTTAAAATATGTTTTTTATAATCCTATCTCCTCCTTGAAAAGAGAAACAAAATAGCCAGTACTTCCACAATTAAGGCTTTATTTAGAAGTGCATATTCTAATTTATTTCTCCAAGTCACAACTCGACATTCAAGGACAGTAAAGGTTTCAGATGATACCTCTGACTCTGCAGATGAAAGTTCAGTAACAGTGAAGTTTTGGACCAACACAGGCTTGAGTGCAGTGACATAAAAGTAATTATTATTTTGGAAGCTTATTTTGGAAGCTCATCCTGACACAGCGGAACCATGCAACACCTTTGCAGATACCAACAAGATACAGTGACAAACTACAGCCACCCAGATAAATCTCAGACCACAGCACAGGATGATCCCCCACTGRCTTGTGGATATGAGCTGCAAGGGAGGTCAGGTCTTGCACCAGCTTTTAAGATGAGTGGAACACCCACTCTGAACARAAAGATTTAATACCAGTGTGAGCAGCTAACTAGATACAACCACAGGGAAGAAGGATAGTGGTTTGTAAATGCARCCCTTTATGCTTTCTTCAAGATTTTTACCTTATTTACTATTATCCTTTCTCACAAGAGAAAGAAATCTGGCCCTATTGAAAACTTATGATTGTATAATATTTCTTTTATAAATAATATCACAATGCACAGCACTGCTTTAATATGTCAGCTGTAACTTGGATTGCGTCCTTTAATCTATCATGTGCTGCAAGTGTGCAGCAATAGAAACAAATAAATCATGAGTCGAGCTCTGAAGTAGATATATTCCATACCTCATAGTACTGTGGCATTTTTTTTTAATTGCATATATTTTCTATTTAAATTTTATTTATTTTTCGTGTCAAGCTGGGTGCCCATAGACCACTAAGTATTCAAAGCATTGGCAACATATAGATTTTATTCTACCCCAGAAATTGTACATTTTCTGTAGTATCAGTCAATTTTGTGGAAATATTTGTGAACACTGGACATATTCTGTAATTGTTTGAGCAGTAAAAATGAGCTTTCTTTCCATRAAACCTCAAATACTACTTTGAGATTGTTAGGAAAAATACTTAGACATTTCAATTTAAAATAGATTGAGCTACTATTAAAAAAAAAGAGAGGGAGAGAGAAGGGAGTAGATAGCAAAGGACTATGTGTCTTAAGTTATCACGATGGTATCCTCTTTACTTGGTCTCACAAGTTTTTTCTTTGGTCTGGTCCCTAAACAAAAGACTCATTGCTCAAAAACTACTGCCCTTGCCTGTCCTACTTGAAATCTCTTTCAGCTATTTTTCACTATTCTTAGTCTCATCCCTTCAGATGTGCTGGAGTTTGCCCTGTCTTAACAGGGCCTTGTAAGTCCATACTGCCATCCYTCCATATCCTTATCCTTTGCTCACCACAGACAGTAATGACATGTTCCTGCAGTTGAAAAGACTTTTTTCTCATCTGTTTCTGTATTCCTGAGGGGMACTCTGCAACAGTTTCTTTCTTTCTCCTCTCCCTCGTGTGAGTACACACATTAATTTTTAATGTGTCCTTTCCTGAATTTATGTAGTACAGGAGAAGTCCACGACAGTAGATGAGATCGCAGAAGGAAGCGAGGCTAGACAAAGAGGTTTTCAGGAATGAGATAAAACAGCAGCAAAAAATAATACAGTTGAAAACCTAAAGCTAGCTAGACCCAAGAGAGGGATAAAATGTGCACTTTCGGTAAACTGTACAAGCTTTACAACTTCTGCCTCACTCCCACAATGTCTTMGACACAGACATGATCATGTGTTGTTTGCGTATCAGACAGCTGTAACTCCGTAAAGATGCCCTAGAGATCCATTAAGGAGCGTGAAGAATGTCTTTGTGGGTGTATGGGTTGAGAGGGATCAGAGACTTCAGGGAAGCAAATTAAAGACAATAAGAAACAGGCAGTGTAGTGACTACCAGGAGTGTCCACTTGGGTGTTCCTTACCCAGCATGAAAATAGACCAAATTTACCCAGAAACCTGCTAGATTTAAAGAGCTGTAATTTCTTAATAAATCCTTTTCTGTTTCACATCTTATCTGCGTGTTTTTATTATTAATGAATTTCTATTACATACTGACACCTGAAAGAGAATTCGAGTCATCATTACAATTTCTTGCAACATATTAGCTTTTAGCCGCATTTTTGTTAATTATTTTTCTTGACAATAAAATATTATTATGATTACACAAAATGGTGTTAGCTTTGCCCTTTTCACACAACCAGTCTGGGAGCRCAGCTGTTCAGCTGCTGCAAGCAGCCGTTTTGCTGCAATCCGTAACCCTGAGGCTGAGAATCCAGAATCCACKGTCCTTCCTGCAGCCAGTGATGCCCACATCCATTATCCACAGCCAGCACGTGTCCTCATGAGAAGTGCTCTGTAGTGTTTCAGAGCATCAGGGCTCCTGTTACCTCTCAGAAAATATGAACATGCTCCTGCCTAACGATGCAGATGCTGCACACTCAGAATTCATCCTTACACATACTTGAAGACACTTCCAACTTGAGCACAAAGACTTAGGAGCTGGGGCAGACTCCTAGATCCCATTGTTTAGGATACAAACTTCCTAGTTCTTCCTTAAGTTACGAAAAACAAAAAAAAAAAAAAAAAAAAAACCCCAAAAAAAAAAAAAAAAAAAAAAAAAAAAAAAAAAAAAAAAAAAAAAAAAAAAAAAAAAAAAGACCAAACAAATAACAAAAAACAAACAAGCAAGCAGCTGATGAATAGCAAAAGAAACTGCTTCAAAACAAGGAAGTGCACATTGGCTGGTGCCAGTGGGACCTCTGAGGTTATAAGAGAAGAGCAAAGCTTACATGCAGGATATTGTTTCAGCAATGACCCAGGACACCCTCCCTGCTACTGAACTAGCACCCAACAGCTTATTTGAGATTCTTGTGGTGAGCTTTGCCCTCCATGTTTGTCCATCTTGTCTGCTCATGGGTCTAAAATGGGGGTTTATTTAAATATTTGCAACTCTTGCTTTACACCAAGGTAGACACATACGGGCAGAAAATATGGTACTCATCTTCTGCTCTGAAATAAACACTAATTTCTTAAATTTTAGTGGCCCACACTACAGAGACAAACAGTTAAAAGTTACTATGATTTCCTTACAACAATGTAAACATTCACCAATGATAAAATGATTGGCACTATCATGCTTCCCACAGCCTGCACTCCATGCTTCTAATAGTTGTTGATGTTCCTTAACCATTTTAATTGTTCTGCAAAATGTCATAAYTGAGAAAGATGGAATGGATGAACATGTTAAATGAATCAGAAACGCCCCATGAAAAGTGTTGCAGTTGAGAAATATTTCCATTAAA
>NW_026624290.1:94083-103276 GCF_030028575.1 Malurus melanocephalus
AAAAACCCAGTATGTTCAAAGTAGGAGGTGTACAACAGGTAATGCTCGTCTAAGATATGAACAGAGACCAGCAGCTCATGGCACTTGCTAACAGTGTGTACCCTAATGTGCCYCATTACTCAACCCTTTATGTCTTCKAATACACTCTGTATTCAAATTGTACCTTGTAAATCAACTKWAATTTGTTGTCTGTTTCTCCAAGAMATCAGTGACTACAAAAYTWAAATTTTGATTTGCATKTCAAGCATTGCAAAGGACRTTGAGGACCATGAACTTTATCAGTGTACTACTTTTAGAGGCACTAGTTCATTCCCATATTGTCAGCCTAAAAAATCATCTAAAATGTCTTTTTCACTACCATACACTTTTCAGATGAGGCTTTTTTACCCATTTTGGGGGGTGGTTCTGACCTTTTGTTTGTTTGTTTAAAAGATCAACACAAGAAATTCTTATGTTTTACAGTTAGATATCCAAAGGCTCAGATCTAAAGATTTATAATTTAATAGACAAGTTCTCTCTGTAACAATGCAAGATGGAGGATGGAGAAATGCTGGAAATATGCACTTAAGTGTCACCTCACCTTTGCCAGTAAAGACTTTAGAGTCAAAGTCAATCTTAACAGCCACCAATAATGAAACATTTAACAGGAAATGTGAAAGTGACAAAGAAATCACAAGTGCAGGAGAAAGTTTTGCTCTGACTTTAGGATATTTACAGTTCTATATGGTAAAACAATAATAAATTTTATCTGATAGAGTTACGTGATAAAAAAAAAAAACTTATAATGGAGTGAGTTTACTGCAGGATGACTTGGTGAAATAACACTAAGGGCTAAGGGATTTTTTAAGTTTCAAGAGGACAAGCTTGGATAACTAACAAGAGAAGTTAGTGAGATTAAAGTGTTCCAGTCCTCCACTACAGCAGACAGCAAAGATTTGTCATGGGAAGATTAAAAACTTACTAAGAATTTCTAGGTTGGGCAACAGGACAAAATATCAACCGAAAGGCATCAACTGTAAAAGGGTATAAAACTATTTCCAAAAGCAAAATGAAAACAAGCATACATTTTGGAAATCTCAAATTGTGCAGATCAACTGAGATTTATCAGAATTGAAGCTGAGTTGTAATTCTAGAGGGAGATTTAATAAACAGCAAAAGTTTCATAAGCCATAAAAGGAAGAAATGAAAAATGAAGAAAGAAACTTGATTTCCACTGACATTCAGCCAAAGTCAATTTAGTTATAGTCCCCAAATAAAAATACTGCTTCTGTGTTCATTAAAAGCATTAGTAGTAACAACAGAGCAAAAGAAGATTAAAAAAAAAAAAAAGGAAATAAGAATATTATTCATCATATTAGGATTGAAAATTGTAAATGGAAATTGTAACATCTAAAGGAATGCAAAAAATCCTAAGGACTGAAATACCTTGGGCTGAGAAATCTAAATTGCCAGTACAAACATGAAATAAAGAAACATAGCTTATAGGAAAATGACTTAATGAATCTATCAAAGTGAGTTGGTATTTATGAATACAGAATAACCAATCTRTATTTAGGAAAGAGGAAAATAAAATGAGAACACATAGAAAACTGTTACTGTGACTGTAGTATTCTTATCAGCTTAAGAACTTTAAGAAGAATATTGCTTGGATGAGAAGCAAGATGAGAGGAAAAAAGAAGATAAGCCTTGAGACCACCATGTGGGTAGTGAAGGTCTCTGAATATCTGCTTTGRATGTTTGTTTTCCTCTTGCTAATATCTTTGCATGTTAATAAGCTTATAGGAGACAAAGCTTAAAATTATTATGAAAAAGGAAGAAAAAATGAATATGAATACAACATAAAGTAATTCAAAATGTTTCTGTAAAATCAATATTAAAAATCTTTTATTTATAAAAAGTCCACCTGTGGCTACTACCAGGATTTTCAGAAAAAAAAGTAATTACACATTATGTGACAAAGAATTCAATTTAGGATGCAAATTGTGGATTATGAGCTACTGCTTTGGGAAAAAAGGCCARTTGGTGGCTCTCCATACAACCACTCATGGGCTGCATTAGGCATGGGTACCCCACAAAGCCAGGTTCAATCACAAGCTGAAGCCTCTCAGTGTCTCTAGAAAACTTTGAGTGGGTACAGAGGCTCAGGGCTCTGCTCCTGGAGCCCAAGGTTCTTCCTCCTGTCTCTTGACACTTTTGTTTTCAATCTTCTGCTCCAAACAGACCCACTAAACTGTCTTCCAGTTCTGCTGTTCCTTACTCCAGACCTTCCCATGTAAGTTCCTCAGCCACAAGCCAGATGAGGCAATCTCATCTTTCACARTCCCCGAGGACAGCTAAAAGCACTTGTCATGCTGTTAGCATCTAATATTTTGATTGTTTAATTTCTATTTTCCAACAGTATTTGTAGTGAGGTGTTAGAAATTAACATGCAGTGGCATCATCATTCTTCTGGAAGCCCACGGAGAAAACAATTGCATGTTCTTTATGCCTCCAAGTTCTTTATGTTCTTTATGCCTCCAAGCATGCCTATCCAAATATCCGAGGAGCACTGTGTCACACAGCCCTAGTGTGCGGCTCCAGGCAGTTACAGTGCTCCTCACACTAAAGTTTCTAGTGGCTGCAYAAACCTGCACTGATCAATAAATTTCCTGCTAGTGGATGAGTCTGACTACACACAACAGCAAGGAGCCAAGTGCTTGATTCACAGGATTTAAATGGCTCCTGAGCAAATGGCTGCAAAAACGGCTGTGTTGCCTGGGTGAGGGGAGAATGAGAGGGATGGCCACACGTTACAGCTACATAAGGATTTGAATAAAAAATCCGCAGYTTCTCAGCTTCTCCAGGAATGGTTTGGTCTGTCAGCACATGCAGCTTKCAGGCAACAAAACTAAACAACTTTGACAAACACATCCTTTCCCAGATGGTCTCTTTGCCACATCCCACCCCCCAGCTGTACCACACCCAGTGAATMCTAGAGAACATAGATCAAGCCAATGAGTTCTAACAAATTTACAGATCTTCACCRTGAGAAAGCTACAGGTTTTTGTTGACAGTGTGCAAACAAGGTTCCCTTTAATACCTTCAGTCCATTTATTCACCAGCTGAATTATTTACCTTTCAAGCTGTGACAAGAGCTTGGGTACGAGTCGAGTTTGTGCATCCATGCTACAACTGTCAATCTGGAAAAGTCCAGCCCCACAAGAACTGCTGGCAACAGTGGAGGGAATTATATTGCTGCTTACCCCAGGTAGCAATAAACCCCTTTCCTCCTGAAGCACCTTATCTCACTTGCTCCCCACACTGGATGTTATCTCTTCCAAAGATTCTCTAATTTTCAGTATGAACTCTAAGTCTACATCTGACCTGTGACTGCACAGGAATTCCCCCAAACTATGCCCAGTTTTTAACCATGTCCTTGCTTTCCCTGTCRGATTTCCAACTCTCCTCCTAGCTCAATAAAGCAGAATGCTGATGCCTCCTCCACCATAATTTTAGCACAAGATTAGCCACTCTTGCGGCATGTCAACACACCAGTTACAGAAACATCAGAAGAGATAGTTTCTTATAAATAAGAACCATTAATCTTGCAATAATYGTGTGCATTTACAGCTGTCATACTGAAAACTTTCTGCAAATGAATTGAACATGGTATTTTATAAGGGCATAAGRATGACATCAGCAAAAAATTAAAATATAACTCACATAACTGCCAAGGTAAAGCAATAATGACAACTGTGTAATCAATCTCTGACTATGCTTTATTAAGTAATTTAAATATTTTTTACATGAAGTGTATACTGAATAAAAAGAACATATGCCAGGACAAAAATTAAATGATAAATAACATGTAACAAAAGGGTAGATATTCTGAAAAAAAAAATCAACTGAAGATAAAGTTTAAATCAAAACTGAAAGTACATTGCAAGTTGACAAATGATGCTGTTAAAAGTCAGCAAGATCTAATATAGAAGATACCAGAGAGGAAAAAGCTGTTCAAAAATGGTTCTTACTATATTTATAGCTCTACACTTCAGGAAAAGAAAAGAGTAGACACAATTTATAAACAGAATTGATATTCTGGGCAAGTCTACAAAAAGAAGTCAAATCATATAAATGTGATTGCGCATGGTAAAAAGCAGGCAGTARCTTTTGTATTTGCTCTAATTTAAAATTTAGGTCACTGGACTGAGAAGTGGTAGTCTTGTATTATAAC
The DNA here is from genome assembly GCF_030028575.1 of Malurus melanocephalus. Lineage (NCBI taxonomy): Eukaryota > Metazoa > Chordata > Aves > Passeriformes > Maluridae > Malurus > Malurus melanocephalus. The sequence goes on from NW_026624290.1 coordinate 98,297, forward strand.
TTTTGCTCTACCTGACTTGCAGAGACCAGGGGCCAGTTTGTTTCAGGGATATTTTTGATATCTAATATAAACAGTAAAAACAATATTCAAAAACAATATTCAAATACCTGAAGAGCTGCTTAAAAAAAAAAAAATAAAAAAAAAACCAAAAAACCCCACAAAAAATACACAAGAAAAAAACATAAAATCCATGGGGGAAAAGGTTTTGTTCAGCAAGGTGTTAATTATTCAATAAATTACAATAAACATTTAAAAACTCTCACAGTCTGTAGCAGTTGGGAAAGAGAAGCAATATTTGAGACATGAAGTACTTWTGAGCAGAAAACCTACACAACAGGATTAAAAAGAATCCTTTTTTCTTCTTTGTTTGCAATAAAAGATTAGTATGCATCCAGTTACRGAGATGATGCAGGCAGAGAAATACAAAGGCAGAGTCTGAGAACACCAGCAGGATTTGTGGATCTAGAAGTCATCTGTGTATAAGTGATAACATAAGCCATAGAAATTAACAGATGCATGGACAGGTCGGTAAAAAGTACTGCAATAACCACAGCAAACAGTGAGACAATAAATGTAACATCCAACTGCCCCCTCCTACTTGAATCAATCACCTGAAATGTGTGCTCAGGAATTCATGACACAACAGGAATGCACTCTCCTGGACATCAAGTACTGATGGCAGTCAAAGTAYGAGGCAAGAATATCTTCTGTGCCTGATCCAGTATGTCCAATGCTAATGACAGATCAAATAAAGCCAGATCACATGAAACTCACTTGATTTAATACATAAAGGTCATTAAAAACTTTTAATGAAGTAAATTCACTTGAGTGCTCTGCTYTGATCCCTGACTGAAGGGGTTGGACCACCATTAAGGAATGTGAGAAGAGATGTGAGAAGAGATGGCTTAGGCATTACATTCCAAGACTGCCAAGAAAATAAGAGTTACAATCAAACAGGACAGCAAGTACTACCAGAATTTGATTTCTTCATTACTAGAGTGTTTTACTGTGGGTAACACARAAAAATAAACACATAGTAATTCGGAACAAAACAGCATAAACTGTCATCAAATGAAACTTAGGCAARGTATCCAAATATTCCCAAAGGTGAAAAATGTTCCATGTTGCGTCATTTATCTCAAGGGACATCACATCACAAATACTTATCATTTAATTTAAAAGATAAAGGATGACATTCTGGGACGCATATATTTGCAAATTAAGAGCAGTGAAATGTATGTCTAGGCATTAAGAGAATTACTGAAGAGCTACTCGTGTTACAATTACTCCATTCAAGCAAAAATACAGCACCAGACTCAGTTCCAGCAAGGTTCTACATTCCTGTTAAACTGTACACATGTAGGTGTATTTCTGCATCTCCATTATCCCCRTGAATGCAAGGACATTTTTGTGAGTCAACATCCCATCTGGAAGCTAAATTTGTTTCCTTGAGTCTTGGAGTACRCATTTGTCAATCCTACCACAGAGGCTGCTCCAGGGAACCTTCCTGTGTTCCCTTCCTCAGGCTGTGCTCCCATGTCAGCTGCAGTGAGCAGAGTACATGATATTTGCAGCACCTTTGGAAGATATTATGGTTGGGTTTTTTTGTTGGTTTTTTTTTTGGTTTTTTTTTTGGTTTGTTCCACCCCCCCCCAAAGCTGGATATTATAACTACTAGTAGAAAGAATACTGATTAATCTCAGTATAGGCTAAGAGGTGAACCCTTGTACAGCCGTGAGGGGCAGGGGATGGGAGGGCAGGGGGAAATGATGCGGGGAAGGAAAAAGTGAAAAACAGTAATTGTTGAAGAACAAAATCAAAGCTATCATTTAAAGTAACTGTCWATTTGAAAAGAGAAAGAAAATAAATTTGGTGAACAACAAATATAGATAGTCTTATTTTAAACAAGAGTATTATCAAACTTTTCCATTTGCTGTCAACATCTTTGTCTAAGTGCTATTGAACCATGGAGCCATCAAGTAAATGAAAGCAGGGTGTTAGACTGAAGTGGAAAGTAAAGAGATAATCTGAAGGTCGTGGTGACAAAGGAAGCACAAAGTGACCCATGTTRTGCAATGGCTCCAAACACTGAATAGTCAACAAAGCTATCATTTTAATAAAAGTAAAGTACTGCTGTTATAGTCTGTGACAAAATGAATTATGACTCAYAAGAGGCAAATATTAATGAGAAGCTGCCTATCAGAAAGCCTCTTACTTGACACAACTTTGAGAAGTGTCTCATATATAAACTCTCATCCAAGGTTTTTTTTTAGATAAACATCCAGAAGTCATTACACAACAGGATGCTCCAGAAGATTGCTACAAAGCCTTGCTTTTACATTTTACGGGTTTTTGGTGCAGCAGAGGAGAGTATTTCAGATTTCAGTCTGAGGTTTAAATAAAGTCCCTGACACAGAATAGCTACCAGTAAATATTATTTGCATGTACTTCAATTCCATTCTGTTTCTGTGGCATACATGTCTCCTGAATCTACCATGCTGCCTGAGTACAGACACAAAACCAAGTATCATATCCTACTTTTTTCCACAGTTGGAAGGGCAGAAGGGTGAGAAAACCCTACTAATCTATTTTATTTTTATGCACAATGCATAGAGGAAATAAAAATATCTTGTCTTAACAACATAGGTGTTTTTTCTTCTTTTCTTTTCCCCTCTGCTAACCTTCCCCCCAACCCAATCACTAGGCCATTCAGACTGAGAGAATATCAAGAGAAGTGGTACTTGACAGAAGCTTTCTGAGCAAAAGTCACTCCAGCTGGCCAAGCAAAAGTTGTCTGTGACTGTGCAGGTGGTGGAGCTACATGAGGCAGCATCCTCAGGGTCTCATTCCCCTTTTTCTTCATTTTATTTACCATTTATTCCTCAGGCTCTGAAGGCAAAATGAATTGCAGTTTTCAGACTKTAGATTTTATTTATGTGTAACTAGAATGATGCTTATATTTATATAAATCCGTGGTATTACGCAGCTGTTATTTCTAGCTTAAGCTGAAGCACTAAAATGATCTGCATGTATGTTTACATGGGGTTAGCACCATAACTGCACACAAGCTTGCACTCCAGGGGCTCACAGGTGTGTGGCAGAAGAGAGAACAGGTTTTGAACAGCTTTGCTCACTGCTCAAAATCAGAAAATAATTTCTGCAAAAAATAGCTCGGTGGTAGTGACTCACAAAATTACAACACGTTTTTGGAATATTTCTGCTCACTGATTAAATAAGCAAAAGCCTTAGATCCCTCTGTGACTAATAATCACGCTTGGCATTTCATAATGCTGTGCCTCACAAAATTCTCCAGATTATACTAAAAATTCAGTTCCCTCTATTTTACAGAATCAATTAATMAGAATTGTTGCATATAGCAGGTACAATGACCTGTTATAAAAACAATACTCTCTTAGTCACCTTTCTTTCCTAGAAATGGACCTCTGTGTATAATATGCAGAAGATTGTTCTGATAGTAAAATCTAGAAAAAAACATCTGTCCACTAAAGATACCAATTCATGTTATAAGCAAGCCATACTGTGTAAAGTAGAGCCTCTGTCAGGGCTTTTGCACAGATGGTAGCCCAGATTTTTAAATTATTATTAGATTATTAGATAATTGTGCTCCTCTCAATCCAAATATAGCCCATCTTAAAACATCTTTTGAGCACTGCTGCTTTATAAATGKGTTCCTGAAATGACCAGAAATAGTATTTTTTTTTTAACATGGATGGTACAGAAGGTTAGAGAAAGACAAATAACATAAGAATGTGAAAAAAATGGAAATAAAACCAAAAGGTTTATTATCATTCTTAAAAGGAAAAAAATTCCTAACAGTCTATGCCTATGTGTATCCACATGAAATAAACCCCACAAATTGTAAATAATATTTTACATGCACTTATTAATGAATTTCTGAATTACCAAGATATTCAGAAAGCAAAACTCACATGGTTTTCTTTGCTTTGTGTAGGTAGAAGATTAATTTGAGAACCACACCCTATAATTTCCTGCTGTTTGGTGTAGTGAACCATTAAAAATGAAAGACTTTACCAAGATGAGCAGAAATAAAACCAAGGCCCTCACAATGGTAAAAAATATGCCCAAAGTGATAGTGTTTTCTCCATCTAACTCCCATCTCTCCCATTACATGTGATTAGTCACAAATGGATCCTTATATATTTACTCTCGTATCATTTTCCAGACTTGTATCTGACACAGTCTTTTACCTCCTTCCTTTCCCACCTTATCTCAGTATCTGTAGAGAGATGGTGTTAGGCGGTAAGCTCACAAATCCTTATCAAGGATTTTGTTACTTTGAAAGGATGTATTTTATGGGCTCTGGAAAACATTCATTCGATAAACATTATCCCATGTTAGAAAATTTACTATCAAGTTAACCTGTCTATGACAGCTACCTCCATCATCTTGAACACCAGTCCCCAGATGAGAAGTGGGAGTAAATAACTAAGAAAGTGATAATAGAGGTTGTGCCATTCAGTGGCAAGCCACTTCTTGTTTTGCACACCATGATCTAGTTCCTATCCATCAGTTCCTCCCACCTCTTCACTACAGCAGCTTTGGTGGTCTGCTGCATACTGAGCAGCAGATGTTCTTTTTCTGGATATTAAATGCAAACTTTTAAAGCAGCTGTAGAGAGCTGATATTATCATATGAGAAACATCAGGACTTTGACTTTCTCTGCTGCCACTAATTTGCTTTCCTGCTTTTATTTGAAGCCTAAGAATTTACAATAATTTATAATAATAWYAKWWRYTATWWTWWTTRTTGTTGYKGYKGCWGYWRYWWMAWWWWWKYWKYTWWWYWRYKGKRSRWMWWATAATAWYTTGTCTTTCATCCTTATCTGAAATTATTACAGTATTCTCTTTAGACATTGTTAAGCGCCTTTGTAATTTGTTGACTTAGAGACTTTGTTTCCTCTGAGCCAGGGCCTTCAGGATATCTGGGAGTAATGCTCCA
>NW_026624291.1:0-1739 GCF_030028575.1 Malurus melanocephalus
GGAGGAGCAGGACAGTGCCCAGGAGAAGTGGGACAGTGCCCGGGAGGAGCCAGAGCCGGGACAGTGCCCGGGAAGAGCAGGACAGTGCCCGGGACGAGCAGGGCAGTGCCCGGGAGGAGCAGGACAGTGCCTGGGAGGAGCGGGACAGTGCCCGGGAGAAGCGGGACAGTGCCCAGGAGGGGCCAGAGCCAGGACAGTGCCCGAGAGGAGCGGGACAGTGCCCAGGAGGAGCCAGGACAGTGCCCAGGAGGAGCAGAGGAGTGCCCAGGAGGGGCCAGAGCCAGGACAGTGCCCGGGAGGAGCAGGGCAGTGCCCAGGAGGGGCCAGAGCCGGGACAGTGCCCAGGAGGAGCAGAGGAGTGCCCGGGAGGGGCCAGGACAGTGCCCAGGTCCCTCCTTGCTTTGCTCCTCAAAACACCCTTTGCTTCTTGAGCCCCTGCAGATCAAAGGACGAGGGCAGGGGAGAAAGCAGGGCAAGGCAAAGGCATTTTCCCAGATTTTCTCATCCAGGGGAGGAGCAGGGCAGTGCCCAGGAGGAGGCAGACCCGGGACAGTGCCCAGGAGGAGCGGGACGGGTGTGCCCAGGGAAAGGTTCCCTCCAGATGGGAACGGGAAGGCAGGAGCCGCTCCTGGCCGCCTTCCAGGCAGGAAGGTGAAGAGAAGGGCAGCCATGGCTTWAAAAAGCTGCTCTCCCTCGCCTGTGCTCCGCCGAGGAGCGGGGGAGGGATCCCCCCCMTCCTGGTGGGGCTGATTTAACAGGAACCAGATGGGGCCGGCGCTGCGGGGAGCGGTGCGGGCGGGATTCCTGCATCTATGGGATGTGATTCCTGTACCCATGGGGTCATCCCTGGGGTGTGGGGTGGGGATTCCTGCATCTATGGGGTGTGGGGTGGGATTCCTACATCTATGGGGTGTAGGGTGGGATTCCTGCATCCATGGGGTGTGGGATGGGATTCCTGCATCCATAGGGTGTGGGATTCCTGTATCCATGGGATGTGGGATGGTATTCCTGCATCCATAGGGTATGGGCACAGGGGATTCGTGCATCCCTGGGGGCAGGGGGGGATTTCTTCATCCATAGAGTGCAGGGAGAGATTCCCACATTCCTGGGGTGGGCAGCCTGGCATCTGCCAGGAAAAGGGGGATCTATTCCTAGAGGGTTTCTGTGCCCTAAATCCTGAACTCCTCGGGGCAGGGGTGGATCCCTCCCCCTGTCCAGCCTCACCCCAATCCCAGCCAGGATSTGCTGCTCCCATTCCTGCCAGCTGCCAGCCGGGTTTGATCCAGGCTCTGATCCCAGCTCACCRTGGATGCAGGAAAAGGGAAAATCGAGTTTTATGGAGCAGTTTAACTTGGTTTTACCCTGCTTTTGGTACCCACWGACCATCCCACCCTCACCCATCCTCAATCTCCTCCGTGGAATCTCCTCTCGGGCCAGCCGGGCAAGGAGCAGCAAYGAGTAGGGGAAAAATGATGTAAACAGAAATATTTTTTCCCCCTGGATGATGCTGGGGATGTTTCCTCCAGCCCAGCACAATGGTTCCCATTCATCCGCCCTGGTGCTGGGAATGCTGGCCTTGTTTGGATCTGTTGTGCCCGCAGATTGTTTCCTGTCCAGCTTTGCTCACACAGACAGCACAAGAGGCTTCGGGGCTGACAGGCAGACTCGGAAAATATTATTCCATGGGACAGCCTGTGCCTCCCACGCTGCGTCTCTCAGGCTGGGGAAAGAGAGAGGGG
>NW_026624291.1:3029-3735 GCF_030028575.1 Malurus melanocephalus
GGGGTTCTTCCCACCCTTTAACAGGAAGGAAATTCAGGGTCTCCATTAACCTCACCCATCCTCCTCCCCTGACTTTTATTTTCTCTAAGGAATGGGGCCGTGTGATCCAGGCAATAAATCCCAAAAATCCACCCCTTAAGGCATTCCCCMACCCCGGCACGTCCTTTGCACTGAGATTTCATGGCACATAAAATGACTTTCAATGTGAAATGTGCTCCCAGTTTAAAGATTCAGACAAAAAGGAGAGAATTGGTGGTTTTTTTGCACGGAGCCATAAACATTAATAGGGATTTTTTATACGTGGACCAGAATCCCAGCCCTGCTTTCAGACCACCCAGCTTCTGTGGGTGTTTAATTTTATTTTTTAWAGTATTTTAATAACCTTTAAAAGGTTCTGCAGCTCCTTCACAGCCCTACCCCAGATCAATGCAGCCCCATTGTTAAATCCCACTTTATTTAGGGCTGTGAATATTTAGAAATGGCAATGATTTGCTGGCTGATCCTGTTTGAAACAGAATTAACGAGGTCTCGGTGAGTGGGATGTTTTTAGGAATTTAAAAATAGGTGTGGGGTGGATGGGGTGGGATGGGCAGGGCAGCTCCGGGAGCTCCTTCCCACCTGAGAGCCCCGATCAAACACCTCAGTGGGGCCGGGGCGGCTGCGGGGTGATCACGGCAACCCCAAACAATCGGGGCTTTCATGGGAC
>NW_026624291.1:4502-6629 GCF_030028575.1 Malurus melanocephalus
GTGAGCTGTGAGTGAGCTGTGTGTGAGCTGTGTGTGAGCTGTGAGTGAGCTGTGAGTGAGCTGTGAGTGAGCTGTGAGTGAGCTGTGCACGGCCGGCAGGGACAGGAATGTCCCTTAGGAAGGGTTTGGGGCAGGAATGAGAATATCCCTTAGGATGGGGTCATTTGGGGCAGGGACAGGAATGTCCCTTAGGATGGGTTTGGGGCAGGGATGGGAATGTCCCTTAGGAAGGGTTTAGGACAGGAATGTCCCTTAGGATGAGGTCATTTGGGGCAGGGACAGGAATGTCCCTTAGGATGGGTTTGGGGCAGGGACAGGAATATCCCCTGGGATGGATTTCTTTGGGGCATCCTCCATTTTCTGGGATAATGTTTGTGACTGTCATGGCCTGTCCTGCCCAGGGAAGGCTGGAGCTTCTCCCCTTGAGTCTCCCTTATTCTGTAAACCCCGCAAGGAGTTCCTACAGCCCCACAAAGTTTTATTTTACTGACAGGAAATCAGGGGGTGAGAAAAGGGAGCTGTGGGCAGAGCTGAGCTCGGGACATCCCTCAGAGCCCGACCCCTCAGTGCTGCAGCCCCCAGGATGGTGCCACTCTCAGTGTCCCCCAGTGCCACCAACACGCCCTGGCCAGGGCACCATGGAGGAACCTCAGCCCTTCTTGGACCCCTCAAACCCAGGATTTGGGAATGCTGCAGGAATTCTCGGGCTGGAATCACCTCAGGGATTCACCCAGGACAAATCTCCTTCCTCCACCTGGTCCCTGTTGCTCCGTGGGCTGGTGCTGGAGCTGATGGAGCTGTTGGAGGGTGGAATTTTTTGGGATCMTGTTCCATTTTTCCTTTTCCTTGCCCCCATCAGCCTGCCCTGAGCTGTGCTTTGCCCCGACATAAAGAATTGTCTATATTTGTGCTTTTTGTAGGAACTTAGCCATTGGGATTGGGATCCAGAACTTYCCAGAAGGGCTGGCTGTCAGCCTCCCCCTGCGCGGCGCGGGTTTCTCCACSTGGAAAGCGTTCTGGTGAGCTCTGCCCCCTTCTCTGGGAAAAACACCCTGCCCTGGCACCTCCTGCCCCCCCAGTGCCCCGTCCATGGTGCTGCTCCCTCACAGCCCTGCCCTCTGTTCCCTCTGCAGTCGTGGGGAAATGGTGCTGTGAGTCCCAAATCCCCGGGGATCCATCCCTGATCCCAAATCCATCCCTGATCCCATATCCATCCCTGATCCCAAATCCCCGGGGATCCATCCCTGATCCCATATCCATCCCTGATCCCCACAGCTCCTGAATCCCCAGGGATCCATCCCTGATCCCACATCCCAGGGATCCATCCCCGATCCCATATCCATCCCTGATCCCATATCCATCCCTGATCCCATATCCCCAGGGACTCATCCCTGATCCCCACAGCTCTTGAATGCTCACAGATCCATCAGTGGGTCTGCAGGGGTTCTCAGTGGGTCTGTAGGGTTCTCAGTGACTCTACAGGGTTCTCAGCAGGTCTGTAGGGTTTCCCAGTGGCTCTGTAGGGGTTCTCAGAGGGTCTGTAGGGTTCTCAGTGGCTCTTCTCAGTAGGTTCTCAGTGGGTTCTCAGTGGGTCTCAGTGGCTCTGTAGGGTTCTCAGTGGATCAATAGGGTTCTCAGTGGCTCTGTAGTGTTTCTCACTGGCTCTGTAGGGTTTCTCAGTGGCTCTGTAGGGTTCTCAGTGGCTCTGCAGGGTTTCTCAGTGACTCTGCAGGGTTTCTCAGTGGCTCTGCAGGGTTTCTCAGTGACTCTGCAGGGTTCTCAGTGGCTCTGTAGTGTTTCCCAGTGGCTCTGTAGGGTTTCTCAGCAGCTCTGTAGGGTTTCTCAGTGGCTCTGCTCGGCAGGTACGGGCAGCTGAGCGGGATGGTGGAGCCTCTGGCCGGTCTGTGGGGTGCCTTTGCCGTGGTGCTGGCGGAGCCGCTGCTGCCCTACGCGCTGGGCTTTGCTGCTGGAGCCATGGTGTACGTGGTGATGGACGACATCATCCCCGAGGCACAGACCAGGTCAGACCCCGGGGACTCGGGAATGGCCCTTCCCTGGCCATATAGGGCTTTGAGAATGTCCCTTCCCTGGCCATATAGGGCTTTGAAAATGTCCCTTCCCTGGCCA
>NW_026624291.1:6799-24662 GCF_030028575.1 Malurus melanocephalus
CAGGAATGTCCCTTCCCTGGCTGGACAGGGACCCAAGAATGTCCCTTCCTTGGCCATATGGGGCTTTGGGAATGTCCCCATTGTGTCCCTTCCCTAGCTGGGTGGGACACAAGCAGCCCTTTGCTCCTCCATGGGCAGGGGGACATGGGAATGTCCCTTCCCTGGCTGGACAGGGACTCGAGAATGTCCCTTTCCTGGCCTGTGGGGACTCTGGAGTGTCCTTTCCCTGCCATATGGGAACTTGGGAATGTCCCTTTCCTGGCCTGTGGGGACTCAGGAACATCCCTTCCTGGCCATATGGGGCTTTGAGAATGTCCCTTTCCTGGCCTGTGGGGACTCTGCAATGTCCTTTCCCTGCCTATATGGGTGGAACTCGGGAACATCCCTTTCCCTGGCCATATGGGAACTTGGGAACGTCCCTTTCCTGCCATATGGGGACTCAGGAACATCCCTTCCTGGCCATATGGGGCTTTGAGAATGTCCCTTCCTTGGCCATATGGGACTTGGGAATATCCCTTTCCTGCTATATGGGAGCTCAGGAATGTCCCTTCCCAGGCCATATGGGAACTTGGGAACGTCCCTTTCCTGACCATATGGGGACTCAGGAATGTCCCTTCCCAGGCCATATGGGAGCTCGGGAATGTCCCTTCCTTGGCCATATAGGACTTAGGAATGTCCCTCCCCCATCAAGACAGGACAGGATCATCCCTTCCCTCCCCSCATCGTCCCCCTGTCCCCTCTCTCCCCAGTGGCAACGGGAAGTTGGCATCGTGGACCTCCATCCTGGGCTTTGTGGTGATGATGTCCCTGGATGTGGGGCTGGGATAGGAGCCCTCGGATCAGGATCGGGATCTGCTCCAGGACTGCATTTGTACATAGGTTTTTTTTGGGATCTGGTTTGGTGTTGATTTCCTCTGATTTTGTACTTCCCCTGGCGATGGTTTCCAAGCACAACCGGGGCTGGGTCCTCCCCGATCCGGGGTTGGTTTTTCTCTTGGATTCTCCAAGGAAAGGTTTTTGGGATTCTGTCGGAGCTCAGGAATTCCCGATCCAGAGTTGGTTTTTCTCTTGGATTCTCCAAGGAAAGCTTTTTGGGATTCTGTCAGAGCTCAGGAATTCCCAATCCGGGGTTGGTTTTTCTCTTGGATTCTCCAATGAAAGGTTTTTGGGATTCTGTCAGAACTCAGAAATTCCCGATCCGGGGTTGGTTTTTCTCTTTGAGGGGACGTTGGATTCTCCAAGAAAACGTTTTTGGGATTCTGTCAGAGCTCAGGAATTCCCAATCCGGGGTTGGTTTTTCTCTTGGAGGGGACGTTGGATTCTCCAAGGAAAGGTTTTGGGATTCTGTCAGACCTCAGGAATTCCCAATCCGGGGTTGGTTTTTCTCTTGGATTCTCCAAGGAAAGGTTTTTGGGATTCTGTCAGAGCTCAGGAATTCCCTGCCCCTGTGGAGGCTCCTCTGGGGTTAAGAACCGAGGATTGGAACGGAATAAACTCCTGGTAGAGTCTGGAATTCCAGCCTTTTTTGGGGCTGTGATGAGCTGTGGGATCCCAGCTCTCCCACCTCCTGCTGCTCCTCGGGAATGCTGCAGGGAGTTGGTTCTGATGGGTGCAAACAGTCCAAGCCAATAAAGATGAATTTTCTTGGCATCTCTGCAAGAGGGAAATGTCTTTTTTTTCCCTGATTTTATCTCAGAGGGCCACTGCTCCAATATTCCTGGGGTTTTCTATAAAAAAACAAAAAAAAGCCAGGAAAGGAGGATTGGGGTGTTTTCTAGGACACGGTGTCGGTGCTGTGCATGGGATGCAATTCCATGAATTCCAGCTGCTGCTTCCAGTGATCCACAGCTCCCTGAAGAGCCATTCTGGGTTTGTCCTGGTCACACTTCACCTGGGAAAGAGCGGGAGCCGAGCCACAATTCCGGAGAATTCCCAGGAATTCCGGGAGCTCTCGTCATAATGAATGGATTCCTCGGGATGAATGGATTCTTCGGGATGAGTTAATTTTTTCTGGAATGCCAGAAAAGCACGTGGAGGTTCCTGRTCCTTCCCCTGGTGCTTTCCAAGCGTTCCTGGTGGGATGGATCCTCCTGAGCACCGAGGATTGACTGAACCCTCCAGGCAGGAGGGAATGGCTGAATTTGGAAAATCTCCAGCACAAAGGGCTTCCCTGAACCCTCCAGAGGGAATAACTGCATCACCTGCTGCTCAATCCCTCTGGAAATGGGGCTGGAACATCCCAAATCCCCCTTCCAAAGGGAACAGGTTGGAATAAACCAAACTGGAGCTGTCCCTTTTTGTTGGGTCCTTGTTTTGGTTTTTTTTGGATGGATTTCCTCTGTCTGTCCCTCTGGATGATCCGAAGCTCCTGTTTGCCAATGGATTTGACCTTTTAACTGTGATTGCTTTCAATAAATGGGAAATGGAGTTTGCAAGGAGTTGTTTTGGTGCTGTCAATCCACTGATTTGTTTTCCTCCCTCTGCTTTGCTGCTTTTCCTTTCTCCAGCTTCCTGACTTTCCTCGTGGCTGGAAAAGCAGCTTTTTGGGGATGGGAAAAATGGGGGAAAAAAATCAAAGAAAGGCAATTTCATCCAGACATTCCTGGCTGTGCATCCCTGGAACTGCAGGKCTGGAGAGCTTTGAGCCATCTGTTTGCAGCCAAAAGCTTCAAAATCCTGCAAATCCCCAGGCGTGTCCGTGGAGTGGGATTGTGCAGCCTGTCAGGGATGTTTTCTGGTTTAATTCCTGGCGTGTGGTGTCAGCTGGCACAAAAAAATAAAAAAAAAAAAACCCATTAGACAGTTAAAGGCAGCCTTGTAATGAGATTTCTGGGAGATAATGCCACATAAAGCATTTAATCCTTCTTGGGTGCAGCCAGTCCAGATCAGGATGGAGCCCTGGGGAAGGAGAGGGGAGGGGGAGATGCAGAAATCACGGAGGAAAATCCCTTTTTTTCTGTTTGTTTCCCGGAGGGGAATGAAATTATCTCCCCGTTCCTTGGTGTGAGTGAAATCYTGGCGGATTTCAGGCCTGAAATTCCCCCTGAGAACAAAAAATGTCCACGGAAAGGTGGATTTTGGGATCAGAGGGAATACAAACACCCGGACAGAACCTGGAACGTGGGATGAGCTCTGCTCTTTGGCTGGAGGAGCTGGGGGGAGAGAGGAAATGATCCCATGGCTGGAATTTGGGATTTTGGGATTGGGRTGGTCCCTCCCCATCCCAGGGAATGTCGGTGGAGCTGTCCCCACGCTGTGTCCCCGCTCTGGAACACGGGGTGAACCCCCTGGATGGCAGYGCCCACGCTGATGGTGAGCACAGAGGGAAAATTCTCCCTCCTGCYGCTGCTTTTTTGGGTGTTTTGTGGTTTTGCAGCCCCGCTGGTGAAGGGGATGATCCGGGAATTGAGCTGAGAATGGGAAAASAGTGGGAAAACCCCCAGTTCCTCCCAGCCCCGGGGTGTCAGTCCTTGGCACCGGGAGTGGTTCGGTGCTGCCAGGGCTCTGCCAAGYGCAGGGGCTGAGGAGAAGCCCAGGAATGCAGGGCTGGGTGGATCCTCCTGCTTTTATTGTTGGGGTTTTTTTTGTATTTCAGGGGCTGAACTGTGGGATGGGGACCATCAGGGGCTGGTGAGGAGATGGTGGAGATTGCCCAGGAGGGATGAGCTGGGCTGTAATTCGGTCTGAAGCGGAGGGTGGAGAGGCAGCAGGGAACTGGCACTGTATGGGCATTTATCTTATTTGGGATTCTGCAGAGGGCATTAATGGGGTGCATTAATGGTGTGTGCAGTGCCCAGCTCGGGGCTTCTCCCTCCCTGATGGCGTTGAGGTGCAGGAGAGCAGATTTGGGTGGGATTTTGGGCAGGAATTGCTGGCTCTGAAGGTGGACAGCCCTGGCACGGGGTGCCCAGAGCAGCTGTGGCTGCCCCTGATCCCTGGCAGTGCCCAAAGCCGGGCTGGACACGGGGCTGGGAACACCTTGGGACAGTGGAAGGTGTCCCTGCCATGTCTGAGCACCCAGGACAGGGAAATTCCCTCCTGGAGGGGCAGGAACTGCTCTCTGGGACGGGGACAGCACCCAGGGAATGCTGGAGCTGGGACAGGGGGTTGGGATGGATTTTTGGGAAAGGTTTTTCCTCCAGACGGTGCTGGGGCACTGCCCAGGTTCCCCAAGGAATGGTCACAGCCCCGAGGCTGCCAGAGCTCCAGGAGCCCTCGGACACCTCTGCCATGCCCAGGGTGGCACSGTGGCGGTGTCTGGGCAGGGCTGGCACCGGGTGACCCCCGCAGCCTTTGCCCGGTGCCCGCCGCTGCCGGCGGTGACTCAGGGCGCAGGAATGGGCTGTCGGGGGTGCCCGCCGAGCCCGGCCCGTGCCGGGGCTGGGAAGGCGCAGGCGGCTGCGGTTTGCAGGGCGGGGCGGGGACACCCAGCCCGAGCGAGGGCTTCGCACGCAAAGGAACAATAATCCCATTATGGGCCCCGCGGGCAGCGCGGTTGGAGCCGCTCGGGATGCGCGCACCTGAGTCACGGCGGGGAGGGAACGGGAAASCAGCGATGGGATGGATTGGATTGCACAGAAGGGACGGGAACAATCCCCAAATGATTCCCGCTCCCTGTGCGGGGTTTGGCAGCTGAGCACTCCCGTTCCCATCCGCGGCTCCTCCTGGGTGCCCCAACCCCACGATCCTTCTGCCAGTGCCAGGGTGAACCCCCACCCCCGGGACCAGCCTGAGGGGTTTGGGCTCAGAGTGTCCCTTTTTCAGGGTATTGTGGGGTTGTTGAGTTTGTAGAGGAGATTTCAGAGAATCCCGGAATGGTTTGGGTTGGAAATGACCCCAAATCCCATGGTAGGGACACCTCTCACTGTCCCAGGCTGCTCCCAGCCCCAATGTCCAGCCTGGCCTTGGACATTCCAGGGATCCAGGGGCTCCTCTGGGAATTCCATCCCAGCTCCTCATCACCCTACAGGGAACAATTCCCAATTCCCAAAATCCCATCCATCCCTGCCCTCTGGCAGTGTGACCCCATTCCCCGTGTCCTGTCCCTCCATCCCCAGTCCCTCTCCAGCTCTGGAGCCCCTTTATACCCTGGAAAGGGCTCTGAGCTCTCCCCAGAGCCTTCCCTTCTCCAGGCTGAACCATCCCCAGTTTTAATTTAACACCAGCTATATTTTAGGTATTTATTGGCTCTCCCTCAGCGGGTTTGTTTAGTCTTGCATGGTCAACCAGCCCTGGAACAGCTCTGTGCTCGTGTCCGTGTGGGATTCCTGGGGCTGCAGTCATGGATGAGCTCCTGCTTCCCTTTTTCTTGGTTGTTTTCCTTAAAATCCTCCACTTTCACTGCTCAGCSGCTGTGGAAGGATTCCTGAGCCATCTCAGAGGGGTTTTCTCCCCTGTTCCTTAGGAGTTGTGTGGAAAGGTGAAATCCCAGCGGTCTGAGAAGGATTCCAATTCCAGTTCTTCACCCCAAAGGTTTTCTTCAAATGGGAAAAGAGAGGAAATCACCCCCCGTGGGATCTGCAGMTTTCCCAGCTCCCATTTTAGGGCTCATTTCTTATTTTGAGGCTTTTCCAGCGTGGAGGGTTTGTGTGAGAACAGGAGGAAAACATTCCTGGTACAACCTTGGTTGGGATTTCTGGGAAATGCTTTTTGTGCCTCATAAYCCTACCAGGGGGATCTCGGCAGCAGGAAACGGAGCCTGGAGGTTTATTTTAATAGAATCTTACAAAATGCTGATGATAACTGAAAGGCTTTTGTGTCCAGGCCTGGATCCTRTGGGGAATTGTTCAAACCTCTGTCTGGTGCCTCTCGTGTTCGTGCAGGAACAGGGAAAACCTTCCCGAGCCGAGCTCCCAGCTCATCCCACACCATCCCTCGGCTGTGCCCGGGGCAGGAACAAACCCAGGTGGAAACGGGAGGGAAGAGAGCCCTGGATCTGCTTTGCTTTGGCTGRGAAATCCTTTCCCTGCCATAAAATCGCCAGCGGGAGCCAAGGAAAGATGAGGTCATGGGGAAAAATGCCGGTTGGGGAACAATGGAGGGAGGTGCTGGTAACGGCTGCGGTGGGGATGTGCCACAAACTGGGGTGTCCTGGGGATCCCTGGCTGCTCCAGAGATCCCCAACTCCTTCAGGGACTCCCAACTCCTTCAGGAACCCCCAACTCCTTCAGGATCCCAAACTTACTGGGACCCTTAGCTCCTCCAAGACCCCAAATCTTTTGGGACCCCCGGCTCCTCCAGTGAATCCAAACTCCTCCAGGGACCCCCAACTCCTTCAGAGACCCCCAACTCCTCCAGGAACCCCCAGCTCTGCCAGGGACCCTCAGCTTCTCCAGGAACCCCAAACCCATTGGGACCCCCACCTCCTCCACGGACCCTCAGCTCCTCCAGGATCCCAACTTCACTGGGACCCCTGGCTCCTCTGGGGACCCCCGAATCCATTGGGACCCCCCAAATCCTCCAGGAACCCCCAGCTCCTCCAGGGATCCCCAAATCCTCCAGGAACCCCCAGCTCCTTCAGGGACCCCCAGCTCCTCCAAGATCCAAGCTCTTCTGGGATCTCAACCTCCATTGGGACCCCCATCTCCTCCAGGACCCCAATTCCTTTCCTCCAGCCCAGGAAAGGTGTGGAATTCCCGAACTCTGATTTCCAGGGTTATCCGTGCTCAGGCAGAGCTGRTGAGGGGAAGCATCGGGGTCTCCGGGGATCCTCGGGAGCCTCCACGAGCCCGGGGACCCTGAGCTCCTCTTTCCCGGTTCTGTCGGGACCTCCATCCCTCAGGGACACCGAACCTTTTTATTTCCAGTCGGTCAGCGCTGCTCAGATCGCGATATCCGACAATCGCGGAGAGGAACATCCCCTCGGCTGGAGCGCTGCCAGCGGGGAGGGGGCGATTCTCCTTCCACAGGCAAATTGGATCCAAAAAATTGAATTTTATTATTTAATACAGGCAGGACCGGCCCCACGGAGCTGCTTAACGCGGCTTGGACCCAGCCAGGCTGGAATGAGGRATTCCCATCGGGAAAGGGGCGCAGAGAACCCGAGGGGGCTCTGCAGTGTGAGCAGAGCGAGGTGGGAAACACCCGAGAAAAGGCTGAAATTCCTTCTCCAGCGGGGGCGGCTTCCCCCCGGCCTTTTCTCCCCTCCCTCCCTCCCCCTCTCCTTGAAGCGGTCCCAAACAAGTGCTGGCTCCCGGCTCAGCCTTCCCCAGCTGCACAAAGGCTGCCTTGTGCCGCCGCGCTCCAGATGTTTCACATCCCGCAGCAAAGCCCGCGCCGCCAGGTTTGTACCTGTTCCCCCGAGCACCGGCTGTGCCAGTCCGGCCCTGGGGACAGCCTGGGGACACTGCGACACTGCGAGGAGTGCTGCCTCCATTAGGATGGGGGGTGACTCGTGGAGCAGCCCCTGGGTCACATCGGGGATTTTGTTCAGAGGATCGTGGAATTGTGGGGTGGGGTTGGAAGGGACCTTAAAGCCCTTCCAATGCCAGGGCAGGGCACCTTCCAGGAGCCCCACAAATTCAGGTGGGGGTCGGGCTTTTCTCGCAGGTGACAAGGGATGGGACGAAGGGAACACCCTCCAGTTGCACCAGCGGAGGTTTGGGTTGGATATCGGGAAAAACTTTATGGGAAGGGCTGTGCGGCTGTGGAGGAGTCCCCATCCCTGGGGGGATTCAGAGCCGTGAGGATGTGGCATTGGCAGTGYGGACTGGATCATCTCAGAGGGCTTTTCCAACCTTTTCTCTGATCCTGGGATGGCTTTGTCCCCCAGATCTGTGTCTGGAATGAAGGCAGACAGGGGATGTGTTTTCCGTGGAAAATTATGGTGGAGGAGCAGGGTCCAGGAATGGTCCCGGGCTCAGGGAATGGTTCTGGGAATGGCTGTGGAGCAGGGAATGGCCTGGGAGCAGGGAATGGCCCCGGGAATGTCTCCGGGCACAGGGAATGGCCCCGGGCACAGGGAATGGCCCTGAGCACAGGGAATGGCCCCGGGAATGTCTCCGGGCACAGGGAATGGCCCTGAGCACAGGGAATGGCTCTGAGCACAGGGAATGGCCCCGGGAATGTCTCTGGGAACATGGAATGGTCCTGGGAGCAGGGAATGGCCCCGGGAATGGCTCTGGGCACAGGGAATGGCCCCGGGAATGTCTCCGGGAACAGGGAATGTCTCCGGGCACAGGGAAGCGATCCCACCCCGCCCCGCGGGCACGGCGAGCCCCTCTCGGCCGAGCACAAGCGCCTCTCTGTCCCCTCGCTTCCCTCCCTCCCCTTTAACACCCGTCCCCTTTTGTCCCCACACATTTCCCTCCGTGCCATTGTCCCCCCTGCTCCCTCAGCCCATCCCAGCCCGGGAGCTGCCACCTGCTTTTTCCCCGTTCTTTTCCAGGACACCTGATGTATTTATTTTCATTGCTGGTTTGTTTTCCTTTTTTTTTTTCCCTTTTAATTTTTTTTTTCGGGTCTATTCAGTCGGTTCCTCCTCGCCGCGGCCGGGGAGCCGCGGTTAATGAGTAACCACAGCGAGCTCCGGGGCAGCTGCCTCAGACAAACCGACGGAGACTTTTTTGGAGCTGCATAAGGGAGCGTTTGTTCTGCAGCCTCTCAATGGATCCTTGTGCAGGAGGCGAGGAGTGCGGGGAGAGGCGGAGAGGGGCGCTCGGTCCCGGCCCCGCTCGGTCCCAGCCCCGCTCGGTCCCAGCCCCGCTCGGGGATCCCTGCGAGCATCACCCCGGCCCCTTCCGAGATCGGGTTCATCTCCCCAGCACAGCCCACAATGGGGTTTTGGGGGTTTTTTTTAGGGTTTAAAGCTCGTTTTAAGGGATTGAGGATCGACCATTCAGCCCCTGAGAGCGCCAAGTGTTGCAGGAGCTGATAAAGAGCTGCTGCTCCAGGGAGCTGTGTCAGGTAAAACACGAATAACACCAATCTTTCCAAAAAACTGCAGCCAATCCCCAAATTAAAAAAAAACCAAACAAAAAACCAACAAAAAATAACAACAAAAAACCCCCACCAAAAACCCCCACCAACCAACCCCAAAGCTGAGGTTTGTAAAAGAGGAGGAAAATGTGGTTCTGTGTTTTTAGCAGGTGGGGTCGGTGTGGCAGGAATTGGGATTTTCTCTGTCCCTGTCCCACTGAGGAGCAGGTTTGGCTCTTGGGGTTCCTCATTTTACTGTCCCCTTCCTCTGCTTTGGGTTCATGGCGATTTKGGGGTTTTTCTCTGAATTTTGCCRTGGRKTTTGAGGCRGTTTTGCCCTCCCTGGCGGAYGGGGCAGYGCTGTGTCCTGGSTGTCCTGCCTGACCTTGSCCGTGCCATTTAAACCTCGGTGTCCCGCTCTGCTCGTGTCACTGAGCAAACAGGTGACGCTGTGGCCCTGCCCAGCCCTGCTTTGTCCTCCCCRGGGCTCTGGGAAGCTCCTGGAGCAGAGAATTCCTGCCCCAAACCGCTCCTGGTGGTTTGGAAGTGTCTCCCTGTCGTTGTGGCTCCTCAATGAAATTGGGAAAGAATTCCAGGACCACCAAGTCTGACCTCTGAACAAATCCTTTGGCAATCAGACCAAATAAAATGTGCCACCTCTGCTCCTTTTTGGGGGATCCCATGAGCTGGATCCTTCCCGTGTTCCTGCTCTGCACTTTCCTGGGACAGCCCCGAGCTGTGACCCCTCTGTGTCCCCTGGGGAGGGGACAGGAGTGTCCCCAAGGCTTTCCCACCCCTGCAGCCCCCACCCTTCCTTCCCAGTCTGGGCAGGGCTGGGATCCAGCACCAGGCGAGAGCTAAAAACACGGAACATTTTCCTCCTCTTTTAAAAACCTTTAGCGTTGGTTGTATTTTTATTATTATAATTTTTTTTTTTTTTAATTTGGGGGTTGGAACCTTTAGCGTTGGTTGTATTTTTATTATTATAATTTTTTTTTTTTTTTAATTTGGGGGTTGGCTGAAGTTTTGGGGAAAGATTTGGGGTTGTTTGTGTTTTACCTGACACAGCTCCCTGGAGCAGCAGCTCTTTATTGGCTCCTGCAGCACTTGGCACTCTCAGCACTGGAAAGAAAAAGCTTTTTGTTCCCATATTTCCATATATTTATATGGATTTAACTGGGCTGGGGAGGGTATTTGAAGGTCAGAGGACTCCCAGAGGTTGCTGTGCTGGCCAGGCCTGGGAACAGCTCTCCTGTGGGAACCCATTCCCACTCACCCTTCCCTGATCTCTTTATTTTCCCAATGCTGCCCATCACGAAATGCTTTATTTTGTTATTTTTCTGGAGAAAACCACCAGCAAATCCCACGGTGTGGATTTCTGGATGTGCCAGTCCCAAGCTGGGGTGGGAAAAGCAGCACGGGCTGGGCTGGGAACCCAAACTGCTCCAGAGTGTTTGTACCAACACAACTTGGACAGGAATAAAGRGTTTTCCTGCATTCCCAGGGCTCCCATTGCTTCCCAGATCCTTCCCCATTTCCCTGGAGGAGTCAGAAACCCAGTCCTTCCTCCCTGACTATTTCCAGCCATTGGGAATTCCATTTTTCAGGAATATTCTGCTGGAGATCAGCCAGCCCTTCCTCCTGGTGGYCTCCTTGGGAGCCCCGAAACCATCCCTGGAGTGAGGAGCAGGATTTCCCTTTGCAGCAAAACCCTCTTCCCTCTCCACAAAAACCTTCCCTTTCCAGGAAAACCTTCATCCTTTTCCAGGGAAAAACTCTCTTCTCTTTCCACAAAAACCTCCTTCCCTTTCTACAAAAATCCTCTTCCTTTTCCAGGGAAAACTCTTCCCTTTCCACAAAAAATCTCTTCCCTTTCCAGGAAAATCCTCTTCCCTTTTCAGGGAAAATCCTCTTCCCATTCCAGCAAAACTCTCTTCCCTTTCCAGGAAAAGCCTCTTCCCTTTTCAGGGAAAAACTCTTCCTTTTCCAGGAAAAATCCATTTCCCTTTCCACAAAACCCCCCTTTCCTTTCCATTGGCCATCACACTGGGAATTTCCTGCCTTAAAAGCTTCCCCAAAATTCCGATCCAGCAGATCCAGCGGTCACATTCCCATGTTGGATTTGACATTTGAAGGCTGAACTCCATGATTTCAGAGATCTTTTCCAGCCTGAATGATCCCGGGATTCTGTGCTCCAGGGAGCTGTGGATCCCCTGTGGGATAAAAGGATAAAGGGATAAAGGGATAAAGGGATAAAGGATGCTTCCAGCTGCTCCAAATTGTGGGTTTTTCCCATCTTGGGACCATCTGGTGGACATTTTTCCATCCCCAGGTTCTTTATTCCCTGATTTTTGAGAAATCAGGCTCCTCTGGCAATGGTGCAGCTTTCCATGGGAATTCCTTCCTCTCTGGGGTCTCTGGGCAGTGCAGAGGGGTCTGAGCAGCACYCAGGGGCTGTGGTGACCCTGTACACCCAAAAAAGCTGGGGCAGAGCTTTGGAGAGCTCCAGGTTTTTTKGGGAGATGACAGAAAAACCCCTGACAGCTCCACGTCCTGTGAACTCAAGGTTCAGAAGGAGATACCACAGGAAAAGGGGTAAAACTTGGGAATGAAGTTATAAAACTTAGGAATAAAATGATAAAAAATGAGAATTTCCTTTTGGAAATCCCATCCAAGCAACCCCCATGGCCCCTCAGGAGCCCTTTACAGACCCAATTTGGGTGGTGGTGGATCCCTGGACACCTTCCACCATCMCAGGGTGCTCCAATCCCCTCCAGCCTGCCCTGGACATTGGATCCAGGACAAAATCCATCATCTGCAGCCTTTCCCCAGCTCTCTCCTCACCCCGTTCCTCCCCTTGCCAAACAGGTTTGAATTTCCAGCCCGTGCTGCCTCTGAAAACGGCACAGCCCCCTCCTGCACTGCGCTAAAATATGGCTTTTTTCCTTTTTTAATATCCCCTAAACGATGACCTTTTCCCTCCTTCAGCAGGCAGCCAACACAAGCACAACAATGTGATTTGTGCAGCGTTTCAGCTGCGGTTTCTTCAAGAAATTCATCTGCTCTCGAAGCAATTAAGGGCAGGGAAGCATTTCCACTCCGGCTTCGGGCCCTGAAAAGCTGCCAGGAGGGATTTTTTTCCTTCCCCTCCGCTCTCCTTTTTGCTCCCTCAGCCTCTCCATCCCAAAAAGCTCCTGAGGTTCACTCGAGCAGAATTTTGAGGGGTGGGATGGTAAATCCCAACCTGGCATGGGTGAGAAGGGGCTGGATCCGTGTCCCGGCGGTTGGGGTGGGACATTTCCCCCCCTTGGACAGGGTTTGTGCAGGATCAGCCCCCTGAAAACAGCACCTTCAGCACTCTGTCCCCTCTCCCAGCTCCTGTCCCCGCTGTGGAGGGGACACCGGGCACGGTGCCACCCTCTCCTCGTGCCTTCAGTACGCTCCCGAGGCACGTGGGGTCCAGAGAGCAGCGGGACAAGGCTCCATCCCACCGGGGAATTCACCAGGGCTCGGGAGAACGGGCCCTAAATGAGCCCCTAAGTCAACAGCACGGTTAATTGCTCATTCATCCCGCGGATGGGTTAATAATTAAGTTAAATTAATAATTGGGAGAATAATTAAACGGAACAATAACCAATACGCGGGACAATTGAAGGGCTCGCTGTTCGAGCCGAGCTTTTTGGGGTTACTCATTCACTTTAGGGCGGCTCTGGCGTCGGGCTGGCTGTGCCGGGGCTCCCGGAAAAATCCCGGAAAAATGGGATTTTSCAGCAAAACCGCGGGCGCTTCCCTCCCTGGGAGAGCGGCGGGGTCCCGGTGAAGGGAGGAACCGCCGCGACCCTCGGACGGACGGACAGACGGACAGAGGGAGGGAAAGGGGGACGAGGGAGGGACAGAAGGACGGAGAGAGGCGGCTCCAGGCCGGGGGAGGAACTACAAGTCCCGTGAAGCCGCGCCGCCCGCCGAGCCGGGGTTATAAAAGCGAGAATGGCCCGGCAGCCGCAGTCGGAGCATCCCTGGCTGCGGCGGAGCCGCTCCCGCTCCCGTCCCGGGCTCTGCCCCGGCTCTCCCGGGATATTCCCGGGATATTCCCGCCGGGAGATGCGAGCGGAGCGCTACCCGAGCCCCCGGAGCGGGATGAGGACACGGAGAAGGAGGATGAGGATGAGGATGAGGATGAGGATGATGCCGCTCCACGCACCGGGGGAGCCGCAGCCCCGGGAGGGTTCCGGAGCTGCCGGGGAAGGCGGAGGTGGAGATGAAGGTGGGTGCCCCGCTGGGCTCGGGGGGTGCGGGACGGGGCTCCTCCGGCTCCCCGCTGCTGCTGCCGGTCCCGTTACCGCGGGTGCTCCCGGGGGTCCCGGCGCTGCGGGGGCTGAGCCGGGCGCTGCGGGTCCCCTCGGTGCCGGTACCCGCTGTCGCTTTGCCCCGGTGCCACCGCCTTTGTGTCCCCGCGGTCCCGCCGTTCCCCTGCCCGGGCTCCGCGATGCTCCTGGGTCGGGGGGCAGCGCCCGGTCCCGGCGAGAGGGGAGAAATTTCCCGTTCTCTCCGAGGAACGCCGTGCGGCTCGCCTTTTCCTTCGTTGTTTTCGCTATTTTTGCTGGGGTTTTGTTGTTGTTTTTTTTTTTTTTTAGGCACGCACGCACGAATTTCCCCTTCCCTACCGTGGGAATACATTCCCCAAAAGTCTCGCCGCGGGGCAGGTGGCCGGGCGGGGCCGTGGGCAGCGCCTGCAGCCCCTGAGATCCCCGTCCCCTCCCCTGGCWGGGTGTCCCCAAACCCGGGGCGAGCCCGGCAGCTGCCTCGGGGCTGCCCGTCCGCAGCGGGATCTGCCGTGCACAAGAGCACTTTTGTGTGAATCCTGGAAAAAAAAAAATATATGAATGACTCCCTTCTTTGGCTGCCTACAACAAAAAGACCACACCAGTCTAGACCTGCAGCCAACAACACACACAGAAATTAGCGCTGTCTGCTCGCGGGGACCCGGCGTGGCCSGGGGAACTCCAGCCCGGGATCCTCCGGACGGCCGGGGATGCTTTTTTTTTTTTCGGGGAGAGGATGTTTGAGGTTGCTTTGATAGAAACAAGAGGAGCTTTTATTGCCCAGACATTGTTGGTGTCGCTCTCGGCTGGCTCGGAATGCGTTTCCTCCGAAGGCTTTGGAGGCTGCGGGGATTGCTCAGCTCCTGCTAATTGAGACATCTTTTAATAATCACGGGCACGGCTCGGGGGAGGGAGGTGGGGGCCGRGGGTTGGTGACTCAGGGCTCGGGAAGGAGCCGCRTTTTTGGGTTGCCCGGGGRTGTGGAGGGGAGGTTCCAGCTGGGAAAGCGGAGCGGGGCTCCCAGGGACACCGTCCCTCTCTGCTGGCGGGCAGGTGATGCTTTCAGGACATCGCGTTTCTCATTTTCCTGTACAACCGGGGAGGAAAAAAAAACCCCAAAATCTTCGTGGTTCACCTCAATCCTGGCCCCGGGTGTGGAATCCACTCGTGGGGAGTCAGAGCCCCCACAGAGACAATAATCCCGTGCTCCCCTTTTCCAAGGCTGTGCTGTAGAACCGGCTGGGTCTGCTCTTTCYATCGAGCTTCTCTTGGAGTTCCTCAGGTGCTTTCCACGTTCGGGTGTCCCTAAAGAAACGTTTGGGAGCTGTGGCACCCCTCAAACTCCATTTGATGCGGCAGCGATTCCCCCGTTGGGGTCTGTGGGGTCACTGTGACTGTGGGAACATCAATCCTTTGGGAAGGAGCTGGGGTGGGAAGGAGCTTGGTGAGCACAATTCATGTGAAAAGAAACCCAAAACCATTTCTCGTGAAGCCTTCGTGGCAGGAGTGGTGACACCTGCACGGTGGAGGAAGGAGAGATTTAGGGAGAGCTGAGGGGTCTCCTGAGGAAAGAGGGATTTGGGGAGAGCTGAGGGGTCTCCCGGGGAAGGAGGGATTTGGGAGAAGCTGAGGGGTCTCCCCAGGAAGGAGGGATTTGGGGAGAGCTGAGGGGTCTCCCCAGGAAGGAGGGATTTGGGGAGATCTGAGGGATCTCCCGGGGAAGGAGGGATTTTTGGGGAGCTGAGGAGTCTTCCAGGGAAGGAGGGATTTGGGGAGAGCTGAGGGGTATCCCAAGGAAGGAGGGATTTGTTTTCCTTTCGGGGAGCAGCCGTGGCGGGTCTCTGCGAGGCTCGGGGGCTCTGCTGTGCCGGGGGYGGTCACAGGAGCTGCAGGTTCCTCTCCTGCCGCAGGCATTTGGGATCAGGAGTGTCCCTGCTCACTGCTGAGCCAGGAACTCACAGCTGTGGGGTCCAGGGGATCCTCCTGCCTGCAGAGACAGGGAAAACACCCCAAATGGGCTCATCCCAYACTCCGGGGGATGGTTTGGAGGTGCTGCACTGAGGCTGCTCCTGGGATGYTCCCCTTGGCTGGAGGATCCCCCGATCCCTCTGGAGCGGCTCTGCTGGGGCTGTGACCTGCGAGGAAGATGGGGTCACCCCAAAAAGGACGGCAGAGGGGCAATGACCCGAGCAGACCGGGACAGTGGCCCCACGAGCCGTGTGYTGTCACCTGCAGCGGTGGCAGGGAGTTTGAGGGGCACCTCTGGGTGACACCGGCTATTTTGGGGGTTCACTGGCTATTTTGGGGGTTCGGGGCTCTCTGAGCTCGGCTGYCCCCTCACCTGCACCCGTGTGAGCTGGGCTCGGGTTACAGAGCAGAGAGGGCTCGGGGGATGTTGGGACCCGGCTCTTTTTAGGATCTCTGTGACATCGGGAATTGCCGGGCTCCCACCTGGCCCTTCCCTTTTTCCATTCCCCTTGTGCGCGGGGTTAAATACATTCGATCCCCTGTCCCTGGCGGTTTTTAACAACAGCTGGCTCAGCTCCGGGCAGTTTCGGGCTCAAGCTGCTCCATCTGGGAGTTCTCCTGGGTTTAGAAACCATCAGAGCGCTTTGAATTTTCGGAGATGCGATGTTYGGGCCACACCCGCCCCCTCCGTGCGAGCCCCGGGCAGCGCGGGGATAACGCCGGCAGCACAATGCGGCTTCCTGGGGGGCTCGGGGGCTGTTTGAACTTTGAACAGAAAAGCAGAGCAACAAAAGAGAGGGCGAGGAAAGCCCAGGGCTCCGCCAGACACCGCGGCCGGCCCCGGAGCGGGGAGCGCTTTACAAAGGGTGGCCTTGTTCAGCCGGGCTGATTCCGCCGGCAGCGATGGATTTAGAGCAGGAACGAGGGGGCAAAACGCTCGCAGGAAGGCCCCGGTGGCGGTGTCAACACGGCATGAAAACGCTCTTATTTTTATGTATTTATATATTTATATATTTATATATTTATATATTTATATATTTATATATTTATATATTTATTTATATATTTATATATTTATATATTTATATATTATATATGTATATATTTATATACTATATATGTATATATTTATATAGTAATATATATAGTTATATAGTTATATACTATTTATATATTTATATAGTTATATAATGGTATAGTTCTATGGTTGTTATATAGTTATTTTTATATTTATATATTTATTTATTTATATATTTATATATTTATTTATTTATTTATATATTTATGTATCCTCATAAATACATATACATATAAATATATATATATATATATATAATTTATATATTTAGGTATCCTCCCGTAGCTCCCTGAGAAATGCCGGTCCCATCGGGTGGCAGCTCTTAGCGCAGGGTTGGGGTTTTCTTGGCTCTGCCATCGACTCCCCGGGGACTCCCTGGAGCTCCCACAGGTCCAACATTTCCCCTTTTCCCGTTTTTTGGGTTTTCCCCGCTCCGTGGCTGCGCTGGGATCGCAGGAAGCGCGGAGCGGGGTTGTTCTCACATTCTCCCCCCGCGGCTGATGAGGTGCGAAGCCCTCGGCCCCGGAGCCCTCCGAAGGGAACATTTTTGAAATTCAATTGGCTGCTCCTTCTGCCAAGCCGCAGATGTTTTTTGAGGGCTAAAACCTAAGCCTTTAAATAAATGTGTTTGATCCCTGGGTGGTTGCGCAGCTTTCCTGAGGAAAAAAAAAAAAAGCTCGGAATGGGTTTTGTATCGGGAGCTAAAAGCTGTCTGGTCAGGCTGTTTCTAAAGCTGGTTCCTCCGGGGTTTTATTCCTGCTTTTYCTCCCTGGGAGGGGATCAGAGCTGCAGGAAAACCTTCCGAGGACTCTGGGAGGAGCAGGGGGCTCTGCTGGGTCAGCCTGGAACCTCCCCGGGGTTTTGGATCCCCAGGAGGGTTTTTGTGCCATGCAGGAGCTCCAGGCTGGCTCYGAGGGGCTGCTCTGGACTCCTGGAATGGGGTCAGGTGGGGAAAAGGTGCTTTGGGACCTCGGGGTCACCTTGGGGTGACAAGCACTGCGCTGGCTGGGGCTGCCCTGCTGTCACTGCGGSTCCTTCAGCTCCTCTGAACTCACTCTCAGGCCAAAGCGTTTCAGGTTTTAGGGAGTTTTTTCCCAGCTGGTGAGAGAAAAKCCATTTTTGGAGGGTGGGAGGTGCAGCCCTGGAGGAGCTGTGGGGTCCCAGCTCAGGGAGCTCCTGCTGGTGCTGTCCCTATGTCCCTGTCCCCTGTCCACAAACCCGGGGCTGGCGCTGGGAAGATGCCCCTGGAGGGCCAGGGATGCCTGCCAGGGACACCGAGAGGCAGGTGCCCGTCCCTGAGGATGGGAATTCCTGGGATTCCAGCTGCCAGAAGCTTCCCTGCACTCCCAGACTGTGCAGAGCAGCTCCCGTCTCTTTGGGGTGCTGGGATCAGCTCCAGCAGAGGTTTCCTCGCAGTCAGCTCCTCCTTGGGGCTSGTGTGGTGCTGGTTCCAGCATCTCCTGAGCCTTTGGGGTGACAGCGTGACCAGCAGGGCTCTGTTTGGGGTTTGGGGGAACGCTGAGTGCAGCTCTGGGGTGGGGCAGGAGGGTCCTGGGTGGACGGGCTGGGGGGATTTAGT
>NW_026624291.1:24983-26169 GCF_030028575.1 Malurus melanocephalus
GGTGAGCCCGAGGGGGCACAGAAATCTCTCGGTGGGTGGCGAGAAGGAGCCCCTCGCCTGGCAGTGCCCTCTCTGCAGCTGTTTTCCATGGAAATCGTGGATGTTTTCCATCCTCTGCCTGCGTGGGTGTGGATTCTGTCTCTGGGGATGTTCCTGCATCCCCGGYGGGATTTGGGTGTTTAATCCCCGCTCCCGGGATAATCCCTGAGGCAGAAGGAGCAGCAGGTGGCTCTGGAGGTGGAACCTGGCYGCGGGAGGGGGGACAAGGATGGGGACATCCCCTGCTGGCAGGGYCGGGGCTGTCCCCTCCATAAACCGCCCGTGACCCTGGTCCCAGTGGGATCTGTCAGATGAGCCCAGCCCAGGGCCCGGAGGGGGAGGGAGAGGCTTCCCAGCCCGGCGGCCTGGACGGGGAATAATGCTCCCCTTTTTATGGCTTCTTCAATTGTTCCCGAAAATCCTTTTTAAAAGGAGGAAAGTTCCTTCCTTCCTTTCAGCTCCCGGTATCTTGAAGAATTCGCTCCATTGTGAGGCCAGGACAGAGACCCTTCTATGAGGGCTCTCCTCGCGCCCCCCTCCCCGCGCCCCCTCCCGCCCCATCCCAACAAGCCCCCATTCTCCTCTGAAGAGGGTCCCTCTGTCTAACGCCAAGTAACTCTTAAGGGTAGCATTTATCCCGGGGCACTCAGCTCACAAAGAGTGCTGCAGTGTCAAATCAACTCCCCGCAGCCTGCAAAGAGCAGAGGAAGARAACACAAAACCCCCTTTCTTTCCACCCCTGCGGGGAAACAAATACGGACTTTGTGCCGGGAGCCGCGGCGCCCTAACGAGGCCTAACGGGGCTGCTGCGAGCCCGGCGAGCGGGGTGGCCACGTGAGGGGCTCTGAGGGGACCTGGCACACGGCAAGGAATCCTAAATCACCCCCAAATCACCCCCAAAACCTGCCGGCTGTCCCCYGTCCCCAGAGGGATCCGCGCTGCCGGAGCGTCCCCGATTTCCATGGGGTGGTTTAGGGAGGAGCTGGGTCTGCCGGGGCTGTCCCCAAAGGTGAGGGACAGAGGGACAKTGAGRGACAGAGGGAYAGAGCTCAGCCCCATCCTCAGCAGCTCCCGACCCTGGAATGCCTCAGGTCCGGGTTTTCTGGAGGGAATTTTATATGGGAATGGTCACCTCTGAGCGCCGGGG
>NW_026624291.1:26853-28101 GCF_030028575.1 Malurus melanocephalus
GCCTCTGCTCAGGAACAGCAGGGAAAATCCTGCTGGGTCCTTCTTTTTGGCACAACCCCGGCTTTTGGGATTTTTGGTTGGATTTGGGGTTCCCTTGCAGCCCTGCTCCATGGTGGTGCTGCGAGGTCATTCCTGCCCCCATCCTGACGTTTGTTTCTCCCCAGATTTCGGCGTTCCTGAAGGGACAGACACCCTCGGCCATGGGAATTGTCGGGATTTCCTCGTTCCACCACTGAGGACACCACAACCCGCCCGTGCCCACGATCGGAACTCATCCCCCTCCACCAGGAAAAGGCTCCCGAGCCAGGATTTTTTGTCTCCGGCTGTTTCCTCTGCGCTGGGACGCGCAGCCCCGAGCCTGGCGTGGGATTTGGATGCTCTCTTCTGTCGGGAGCGGGGAATGGCAGCGCCGGGAGGCTGCGGGGAACCTGCTCCACCCCAAACCCGCTGGATTTACCGCTTTGGGCAGCGTCCTGCTGGGCCTGGCTGCGTGACCGGGCATCTCCCCAGGGACGGGGTGGAAAAGCAGCGCTCACAGATCACAATTCCCTCTTTTTCTGGGCTGCTCTGAGCACCCTGGAGCTGGGAGGATTCCAAGTGYTGGTGTAGGACAAACCTTGCTGCTCTGAGGTGAGTCCACTGTTTTATTTTTTTTTATTATTATTTTTTAAAAGCTCCTTCCTGCTGGACTCTTTAGAAAWTGCCATTTTCCCTCTGTCGAGGAAAAACTGCAGTTGGGTTTGCTCTGACAGCTGGACTGGCTGCTTTCATCCAAACTGGAATATTTTAGTGCCCCTTTCAGCTTGAAATCCCTGACAGGGGTTTTCTTCCCGGAGGAGTTTTATTGCTGAATAATGGACAAAAGGTTCAAAGGCTGCAGCTTCCCGGGAGGTTTYCCTTTCTTTCCCTGGCGAGGGGAACCCTGAGGGTTTTCCACACTTTTGAGGTTGTGGTGGCTGCAGGGGGGACCCTCATCAGGGTCACTGGGGACRTCGTGTGGCCCGTCCTGAGGAGATCCCGAGGGATACAGGAAGGGTGAGGCTGCTGTGCGCCTCCTTTGAYAGAAAATCCCTTTTCCTGCTGGAAAATGATGGATTTCGTGAGGCGCTGTGCTGGTGCTGCCACCTGGGTGTGATGCGGGGGATTTTTGCGGGATAGGGGCTGTGTCGCGGGTTCTGTCCCGGGCTCTGTCGCGGGGGGCGGGTCTCTGTCGGGGTCTCTGGCGTGGAGCGGGGCTCTGTCGCGGGT
>NW_026624291.1:28662-29865 GCF_030028575.1 Malurus melanocephalus
CTGTCCCTGTCCCTGTCCCTGTCCCTGTCCCTGTCCCTGTCCCGTTCTCTGTCCCTGTCCCTGCCCTGGTCTCTGTGCTCTGTCCCGGTCCCTGTCCCTATCTCTGTCCCTGTCCCTGTCCCTGTCCCTATCTCTGTCCCTGTCCCTGTCCCTGTCCCTGTCCCTGTCCCTGTCCCGGTCTCTGTCCCTGTCCCGGTCCCTGTCCCGGTTTCTGTCCCGGGCTCGCGCTGACCCCTGGTGGCCGCAGCGCCTGCAGTTCCCGGCGGGGCCCGCGGGGGGCGCTCGGGATTTTCTGGGATCGCACGGAATGGGGTGGGATAGGATGGGATTGAAGAGACCCCAAATCCCACCCAGTGCCACCCAGAGCCACCCAGAGCCACCCAGTGCCACCCAGAGCCACCCAAATCCCACCCAGTGCCACCCAGAGCCACCCCTGCCATGGCAGGGACACCTCCCCCTGCCCCAGGGTGCTCCCAGCCCCAATGTCCAGCCTGGCCTTGGACATTCCAGGGATCCAGGGGCTCCTATGGGATTCCACCCCAGCCCCTCCCCACCCCCCCAGGGAACAATTCCTTCCCGATATCCCATCCATCCCTGCCCCTCTGTCAGTTTGAAGCCATTCCCAGTGTTCTGTCCCTCCATCCCTTGTCCAAACCCTCTCTTCAGCTCCTCTGGAGCTTTTTCAGTCACTGGGAGGGATTTTAAATTTCCCCCGGAGCCTTTTGTTCCCCAGGGTGAACATTCCCAGCTTTCCCAGKCTGGCYCYAGAGCAGAACTGTTTCAGTTCTCTGCTCTCGGAGCTGAAAAAGCTGCGAAAAAATTGTAAAAGATCCCATGGGGCTACGGATATCTTTGGGAGCAGCGATTTAAACACGGCGGGGCTGCTCCGGGCGCAGGCAGACGGGGTGGGAGAGGGGGAAAACCAATCCAAGAGGGGTTTTTGTGGAAAATGTCGCACGGGGGGTGACAGAGCGGCTTCCAGCCAAGGGACGGGCGCGTCCCCATCCCGCGGCCGCTGGATGGCAGCGGAGCTCCGCGAAATTCCCAAACCCGGCCCTGCGTCCATGGATCCATCCATCCATCCATCCCCCGCTCCATCCCCGCTCCCTGAGGTTGTTCAGGAGCTGGACTCGTGGCGCACTCCCAGCTCTGGATATTCCATGATTTTAGAGGATCAGAGTCTGATTTTTGACACCCGGAGTG
>NW_026624291.1:30727-33478 GCF_030028575.1 Malurus melanocephalus
TTTGGCTCCACGTGCTCCCTTCTCCCGGAGAAAAGCCTGGAAAACTCCTGCTCCGCCTCTCCCTTCCCCATCGGCCTTTCCTGCTGTCCCCAAGTCCCGGGGAGGAGAGGGAGCGGGGGCTGAGTCTGGCTGTGGCAGGGAATGGGGGAATCATTGTGGGATAATCCTGCACCTTTGGCTGCCTTGGAAACACTTCCCAGATAATCCCAGACCCCTGGGCTGGCACCTTCTGGGCAGTCCAAGACCCTTGGGTTGGCACTTCCCAGACAGTCCCAGACCCCACAGATGGCACTCCCAGGACAGTCCCAGACCCCTGTGTTGGCATTTCCAGGACAGTCCCTGACCCCAGGGTTGGCATTTCCAGAATGATCCCAGACCCTTGTGCTGGCACTCCCAGGACAATCCCAGGCCCTTGGGTTGGCACTCCCAGGACAATCCTACACTCCTGTCTTGGCACTCCCAGGACAGTTCCGGACCCCAAGGTTGATTCTTCCAGGACAGTCCCTGACCCCTGCGTTGGCATTTCCAAGACAATCCTACACCCCCAGGTTGGCACTCTCAGGACAATCCCAGACCCCTGAGCTGGCTCTTCCAGGACAATCCCAGACCCCACAGCTGGCATTCCCAGGACAATCCTACACCCCCGGACTGGCACTCCCAGGACAATCCCAGACCCTTGGGTTGGCACCTCCACGACAGTCCCAGACCCCACAGCTGGCATCTCCAGGACAATCCTCCCCTCCTGTTGTGGCACTCCCAGGACAATCCTACACCCCACAGAAGGCACTCCCAGGACAATCCCAGACCCCACAGCTGGCACTCCCAGGACAATCCTACACCCCAGGACTGTCACTGCCAGTTCAATCCTCCCCTCCTGTGGTGGCACTGCCCGGGCAGTCCCAGGCTCCTCTCCCTGCCCCTCTCACTGAAAGCTTTCCCTGTCCCAGCTCCTCCCGATCCTCAGCCAACAGCGAATTCCAGCGGCGCTACCAGCCCCGGGCTGGGTTTCCATGGTGAACGCATTTGGGGTTTGCTCCGAAAAGCCGGGTTTTTGGGAAGTTTTTAGCCGGGAATGGCACAATCTGTCCGTGCCCAGCTGAGAGCTTTGAAAGGCCCCTGGGAGCTTTGGGGACAGCCTTGGGGACAGCCTTGGGGACAGCCTTGGGGACAGCCCGGGCTCTGTTCTCACGCTGCTGGGGCCTCCAGCAGTCCTGGGACTCTGGGATTTGTCCTGGGAGCTGCTTTTCCTCACCCAGGAACTTTCCCGACTCCTCCTGTGTGCTGTTACAGCCCCGATTTATTATAATAGATATTCGTTATAAAATATATCTATTATAAAATATATTTATTTTAATATATTTATCATATTATCTATTTATTATAATATCTATTATATCTATATATTATAATATCTATATATTATAATATCTATTTATTATAGGATCTATTATAATATGTATTTATTATAATAGCTATTCATTATAATATCTATTCATTATAATATGTAATTATAATAAGCTATATTTATCATAATAAATATATATTTATAATATATATTTATTATAATATATGTATTATAATATATATTTATTATAGTGTCTATCTATTATAGTATGTATTAAAATAATTATAATATAAATTTCTTATAATATATATTTATTTTATATTATATTTATCATTATAAATATGATTTATTTTGCCGAGGTGCTGCTCCAAGCCCTCCTGTGTGAAAACCAAAGGCAAATGTTGATCCAGGGATTTGGGCTGCAAGTTGCACCCCCAAATAAACAGAGTTTGTGTGACCCCATTCCCTCCCAACTCTACATGTGTCCCTGAGAGGCAAAAATCCCGTTAAAAAAAACTTAATTTAGGACTTCCCAAGTGCTCCTCACCTGCCTTTAGGACAAAAAGCAGTTTTTGAATTGATATTTTTGCCCTTCCAGGGGCTCATCTGCCCGGGCAGGGCACCTCCCGTGCCCTGGGAGCTGCGCTGCGCCCTTGGCCCCTGGAATGCTCTTTTCATTGATATTTTCTGGGAACAAAAAATGCCGGCTTTGTATCCACTGCCCCTTTCTTTGCCCACGCACAAGGGGAGGGAGAGAAACGACTCAAATATTTTCTTGTAACAAAAGGGCCTCGGGTGAATCTGGATCAGCCTCTCTGCTCCGTTTCAGGCCAAATCTCCAGGGTTTTTTTTTTTTTTTTCAGCGGAGAAATTAAAACACTGGAGCTTTCTCTTTTCTCCCGCAGAACAAACAGGAGCGGTTCCCACTTCCTCCCGCTCATAAACAAAACCAGCCCGACGTCTCCAGGAGAAACCCTGCCAGGAGACTTTCCTTCCTAATTGTTTGATATTTTTTTTTTCAGCTCTGATTAGTATTCGGGAGTGCCTGGCACACGGGTTTCGGGAGCGGGCTGCAGATCTGGCCCCGAGCAAATCCTTCCCTCTTTTTCCATCCCTTGCACTCCTCCTTCACCTTTTTCCTCCCTCCCCGTTCCTTTCTTTTTTGTTTCTTTTCCTTTTTCCCGGGCTGATGGTGGCTCTTGGCCACCGAATGCGTGGCAGGGGTGATCCTGAAAGTTCCTTCCAAGCCAAACCATCCCATCCTAAAAAATTCCTGCTTTTCCCTCAGAAGTTCTGCTGCACTTGCAGGAGCTTCACTAAGGTTTTCAAGGCTTCCCATGCCTTTCTGTGCTGAATTTCTTCTGTTTCCAGGATTTTCCCTGCCCCTGGGGATTCCCTTTTCCCGG
>NW_026624291.1:35304-41958 GCF_030028575.1 Malurus melanocephalus
ATAAAATAACTCATTTGGGGTGGTTGGGATTGCTCCTCTGGCAAGTTTTGGGTGTGGATTTGGAGCATGTGTCCCACCTCCCCTCCAAGCAATGGCCCCAAATCCCCTCCCAGCTGCTCCAGCCCTGCCAAATCCCCTCCGCTGGGACCTTGGGGTGCTGTTGTTTTGGGATCAGCGCTGGAATCCTCTCTGGAACCCGTTTGTTGGGACTCTGGTGCTTTCCTGGGAATTCTCAGCTCCRGCTCCGTGACTCAGCCTCGATTTCTTCATCCCACAAACAATCACGGGGGCTCCGGCTGTTCCCACGCTTTCCCTGCCTCTTTTCCAAGCGTTTTGGGATCCACTGGGGTTGGAAATCYTTGTGGCCAGGCAGGTGAAGGGACATTTGTGTCATTTTTGTTAATCGGGAGGAAGCTGATGCTGCAAGGAGTGAAATGACTCATCCAAAGTCGTGTAGGAGCGGTGAAATCCCATAGATTTGAATCCTTGGGTGTGGGAATGGCTGAGGGGGCTCAGGGAAAGGGATCCCAAGGAAAAGGAGAGCAATTCCMGGCTCGTAAAGCGGCGCTCGGGGAGGATTAAGGAGGAATCGCCGCTTCCCGGAGGGTCATAAACAACTGCCGGGCTCCTTAACACCTTCCCTGACGCGCTCCTCGCCCTTCCCTGACATTCCGTCTCTGGAGCCTGCAGCCGGCATTTTTGGGGATGGACCCGCCGTTCCAGGGTGCGCAAAACCCGCCGGACACCTCGGGGACACAGGAGGGACAGGGAGGGACAGGGAGGGACAGGGAGGGACAGGGAAGGGACAGGGAAGGGACAGGCAGCGCCCTCCCCGCGCTCTGCTCCTCCCTCGGGGTGCAGGAGATCCCGGGAGAGCCTTTATGGGGTCAGCGAACCCCTCAAAGGGTGGGGAAAGGCTCGGGTTGGCCCCGTGCGAAGGGGACCCCTCATGGGGTGTTCCCGTATCCGTCACTGAAACCGTCCCTGCTCCAGCCGGGAATTCCCAGCAGAGGGAAACAGTCTGGGCTTGGAGCTTGTGGCGTTTGGGATGTGGGGTGTGCCGTCCCTGCAGGGAATTGAGCAGATCCCATGGGAAATTCCCTGGGTGACATTTGGGATGTGGCGTGTGCCATCCCTGCAGGGAATTGAGCAGATCCCATGGGATTTTTTTAGCAGATCCCATGGGACATTCCATCCCATCCATGATTTCCCATGGGACATTTGCTGGGTGATATTTGGGACACAGTCTGTGCCCTTCCCACAGAGAATTGCGCAGATCTCATGGCATCTTTTATCCCATCCATAATATCCCTTGGGACATTCCCTGGGTGACATTTGGGTCATGATCTGTGCCATCTCTGCAGGGAATTGAGCAAAGCTCATGGGATTTTTAACCCATCCATGATATCCCATGGGACATTCCTGGACATTTGGGACACAGTGTGTGCCCTTCCTGCCAGGAATTGAGCAGATCCCGTGGGACATTCCATCCCATCCATGATATCCCATGGGACATTCTCTGGGTGGCATTTGGGACACAGTCTGTGCCCTTCCCACAGAGAATTGAGCAGATCTCATGGGACATTCCTTGGGTGACATTTGGGACGTGGTCTGTGCCATCCTTGCAGAAAATTGAACAGATCCCATGGGATTTTTTATCCCATCCATGATTTCCCATGGGACATTCTCTGGGTGACATTTGGGACATATTCTGTGCCATCCCCACAGAGAATTGAGCAGATCCCATGGGATATTCCATCCCATCCATGATTTCCCATGGGACATTCATTCCCTGGGTGACATTTAGGACACGGTGTGTGCCCTCCCCGCAGGATCCCATGGGATATTCCATCCCATCCATGATTTCCCACAGGATATTCCCTGGGTGACATTTGGGACACGGTGTGTGCCCTCCCCGCAGGATCCCATGGGATATTCCATCCCATCCATGATTTCCCATGGGATATTCATTCCCTGGGTGACATTTAGGACTCGGTGTGTGCCCTCCCCGCAGGATCCCATGGGATATTCATTCCCTGGGTGACATTTAGGACACGGTGTGTGCCCTCCCCGCAGGATCCCATGGGATATTCCCCGTTCTGTTTACCCGCTGCGTTCCCAGCCCCGTTTCATCTCCTCCCATGGAATTCCCCCGCCGTTCCCGCTCCCCCTGGCTGCCCCTTCCCACCGGGATCGGCCCAATCCAACCTTGTGGGGCCCGGCACGGAGCGACCCCGCTGTTTGCCCAGGGAGATAAGGGACAGCAGATAAGGGATTGTTTGCTCCCAGCCCAAGGCCGGGGCAGCTCCTGCCGGGTCCCCAGGGCTGGGGTGACACCTGCGGTGCCATCTGGYGGGGCTGGCACCGCTCTTCCCGTGGGCACGGCTGGCACCTGTGGCTTGAAAGGGAACTGTGGGAGCGACCTGTGCTCCAAAACGGGGTTAAAATCCTGCTGGAGCCGCATCCTCGGGAAATTCGGGAAGAGGAACAGCCTGGCCACAAAATGAGGTTCCACTTTCTGTGTTTTCCTGTCCCCACAGCCGCCTCCCTCCTTTGGGAACAGTCTTGGGGCTCCCATTGCTCCCCGGAGCCACCCCAAACCCTTTGGGATGGGATGGGGCAGCAGAGCCCCACTCGCCTCTTGCTGCCAACGGATGGATGCCAGGGAATTACAGATTCCCAAGGTCTCCATAAACCCCACAGCCCATCCCGCTGGGTTCTTTTACAGCCTTGGCCAGGTCTGAGGCGAGATGAAAGGGCCCCGCCCCACCTGGGGCACACCTGGAGCACAGCTGTCCCCTCCCGGCCCTTTATGGCCCTTTGTGGTGCCGCGGGCTGATAAGGGGAGGGGGAGGCTGATAAGGGCTCACCTRAGGGGGGKTTGGTCCCCTCCCTGTCCCCAGRGCTGCCCCTGGCTCTGCTCTGCCCTCGGGATCCTCGTCCTGGGAKCAGGACCAGCTCCASAGAGCTGCTCCTGAGCARAGATCCCATCAGGGCTGGGATCCCYSGAGCTCTGYGCTCCAGGASGGKRARTTTCCCTTCCAAAGGGGTTTTTTTTGGGATTCTCTTTGGGAYGATGAAGCCGTGTGTCAGTGTGGGATTTAATCCTTATTTGAGGCTGGCTGGGAATGCTGATTTTGGCAAGGCAGGACCCGGCTGTCTGTGGGGAGCTCAGGAGGGGGAAAACCCCTAAATTGGGATCCCCTTTAATTCCAGGGATTAGGAACCCCGTTCCTGCTTTTCTCCAGGCTGCCATGAGTGTGTTATAAATCCAAATTGCTGCAGAGGGAACGCTGTTGCCCTGCCAGAGCTGTCCCGGCTTCACCTCCCCAATCCAGGCAAAAAACCTGCTCCCCGCTGGCTGCAGGCAGGAGTGGGAGCAGGAAAATCCCAAATGGGGGTTTTGTTGAACCCATCCCAGCCAGGCCCTGCTCGGGGTGAGGAGCCAGAGCTGGGGCTTTCTCCCAGACCCGGCTCTTGGTCTTTGGTTTTGCTTAAAATTTGGGATTTTGGTGTCGGCTCTGAGCCCTCTGCAGCCTCATTTGCCTGTTTTATTCATCACCTTTGCACCTCTTCTTTTGTAAATCGAGACTGGGAACACAGCCCCAAATCTGCAAAGCCGGGAAGGAAAAGGAACAGAACCGGAATTTTCTCTGTGGTCAAATCTCAAGATTGTGGTCAAATCTCAGGATTTTTTTTTTTTTTTCGCTCTTTCAGTAATCCTGATTTTGAAAGTTTGAGGAGTGATCCAATTACCGGGAGCCGGTGCCATCCTCCAGCGCCCGGGGAATTGATGCGGGGTTAGCCCGGAGATCCCTCATTAGGATCAGCTTAACTCAGAGCCGCTTCTGCCGGAGCTGGCAGCGCAGCAGCTTCCCTTTCCTACAGCTCGGAGCGGCTGGAAGGGATTTTGGGGGACGCATCTGCCCCTTTTGGGGTCGCTGCAGCCTCCCCAGCACCCCCAGAAGCTGCGGCCGGATCCGGGTGGGCACTGGAGGACCGAGCTTTTCCCCAGCCTGATCCCGACTTTTCTCCCCGAATCCCGGGATGTTTTTTTCCAGAGTTTTTTTTTTGCGGCGGCCGATCCTGTCTGGGGCTGTTTGAGCGGATTAAGAGCCCCGAGGGCTGCGGGTCGGGCTGAGCTCTGATGGCTCATTGCCCCGGGGGCACCGTGAGCGGGCCAGGCTCGGCTGGCACTGCCCGCTGCGGCAAATCCCGGCTCAGCGCTGCCCCGCTAATTAGGATTATGTAACGAGCTCCCCGAGCGGGCAGAGCTCTGTGTGTGATTGGGGAGCACGCTGGGGGCTCCCGCGGCCTCTGGAGCTGCTGGAGGCTGGGCTGGATTGCTGAAAACTCCCAAAAAATGGTTAAAAATAGCAGAGCGGGGTTTTGCTCCTGGCAGGGTGGAGAATCCTAATGCTGGGACGGGAAATGTCAGAGAATTCCCGAATATCCCGTGTTGGAAGGGACTCTCAGGGATCATCCAACCCTTGCCCAAAGGGTCCCACAGCCCCACAGGGAGGGAATTCAGGGATGTGGAGGCCTCCTGAGCCTTCCCCATGGGTGCCGTGCTCACCCTCCCTCTCCCCTGTATCCCCACCCTTGGGGACACCGCAGTGGCCCAACACCCTGCGGCCACCACCCCGTGGGCAGTGACATCTGTTCCCGCTGGACAGGCTTTTCCTGCCCCTGATCCCGATCCCCGCGTGTCCGGCCGCCACCGACGCTGCTGCCGAGCTTTGATCTGCCCCGAGTGATTAAATTCCTATCATCCACACTGACAGCTTAATATTCCTTAATATTCCTCAGCCAGCCCGCGCTAAATTAGTTGTGTCTGTCTTGCCAAAGCTGCAGAAATCTTTCTGACAGCTGCAGGCACTCGATACATTTTTTTCCATTTTTTTTTCCATTTTTTTTTTCTTTTTCCCCCTTTTTCTCAGCGTACAGTAGGAGTTGTCTTTGCTATGTTCAGGGAATCCTTCCCTGAGTTTCCTCAGCTCTGCTGAGCTGGGCTGCTCCACCCCCAAAGCACCGTCATGGCCCTATTTTTTATTAATATTTGTAATAAGAATTATAGTAATTATCATAATAATGATATTTATTTGATGTCTAGTTATTTCTATTTATATTTAAATTACAAAGACACTTTATAGAATTATTTATAGAATTATTTATAGAATTAATGTTATTTACTGCTGCAAGCTGGAATGGCTCAGCCAGGACCTGCCCTGTCCCAGCTGAGCCCTGGGGACATGGGGACAATTCTGGGAGGACATTGGGGTGACATTTGGGGGACATTTGGGGGACAGTGGGGGGACATTTGGGAGGACTCTGGGAGAGATTTGGGGGACACTTGAAGGGACAATGGGAGGACACTGGAGGGACACTGGGGTGATACTGGGGGGATATTTGAGGGACACTTGGAGGATTCTGGGGGGACATTTGAAGGACAGTGGGGGGACATTTGGAGGGACATTTGGAGGGACACTTGGAGGGACAGTGGAGGAACTGTGGGAGGACATTTGGGGGACACTTGGGGGACATTTGGAGGTACAGTGAGAGGACATTGGGGGGACAGTGGAAGGACATTTGGAGGACACTGGGAGGACACAGGGAGGACTCTGGAGGGACATTTGGGGGACACTGGGGGGACAGTGGGAGGGGACACTGTGGAACATTTGGGGGACATTTGGAGGGACATTGGGACGACACTGGGGGACACTGGGGAGAAACTGGGGAGACGCTGTGAGGACATTGGGGGGACATTTGGAGGACTCTTTGAGGACACTGGGGACACATTGGGGGCACACTTGGGGGACATTTGGGGGACATTGGGGACATTGGGAGGACGCTGTGAGGACACTGGGTTGACATTGGGGGGACATTTGGGGGACTCTGTGAAGACACTTAGGGGACACTGGTGGGACATTTGGAGGGACATTGGGAGGACACTGGGGAGACACTGGGGGCACAGCGGGGGGACATTTGGAGGACACTTGGGGGACATTGGGGGGACATTTGGGGGACTCTGTGAGGACACTGAGGGGACACTGGTGGGACATTTGGAGGGACAGTGGGGGGACACTGGGAGGACATTGGGAAGACTCTGTGAGGACACTGGGAGAGCTTTGGGAGGACATTGGGGTGACTTGGAGAATGCTGTGAGGACACTGGGAAGACATTGGGGGGACATTTGTAGGACTCTGGGAAGGCACTGGGAGGACACTGGGGGGACACTGGGAGGACATTTGGAGGGACATTGGGAGGACACTGAGGGGACACTGGTGGGACATTTGGAAGGACATTGGGAGGACACTGGAAGCACACTGGGATGGCTCTGGGAAGGCACTGGGAGGGCTCTGTGAGGACCCCGGGGGTCCCTTTTGCTTCTGGCCCTTCCCAGCTGAGCCCTGCCCGCCTGGGGGAGTTCCTGTGCCTGCAGGAGGCTCGGGCTGCCCGTGGCTCCCTCGGTGCGTGAGGAGCTGTCAGCACCTCCGCTGGGGATTTATTTGGGCATTAAAAAGAGCCCGGGGCGGGCGGATGCAGACACTCGGCAGCTCCCTGCAAAATGYGCCTGCAGCTCTGCCCCGGCGCTGCTCACAGCCCACCCTTTAATAAGCGCCTTTAATTAAAGTCATATAACTTTTTTTTTTT
>NW_026624291.1:44155-45889 GCF_030028575.1 Malurus melanocephalus
TATTCCTGCCCGGAGCAGAGATCAAGGGAAGAACTGGCTGGAAGAAAGGGCTGAGGGAGCCAAGGGCAGGGATCTCTGCAGGAGGACCCCATCTGGATTTAGGGAAGATCCTCTGGAGTWTTTAGGAGTTTCCAGCTCCATGAGCAGCCCTGGTGGGTGACAGAGCTCTTTGGGCTGTCCCCCCTCTCCTGGCGAGGTGGCAGTGAAGGGACAGTGTCCCCTTTGTCCCTCTCCTCGGTCTGGAGCGGGGATGTGAGCAGGGAACGGTCCCACCCAGGACAAATCCTCTTCCCTCGGCCGAACCGCGGGGAACTCGCGGATCTCGGGACTCGGGCGGAGCTCAGGAGCTGCGGCTTTCCCTCCCTTCCCCTCTGCTGCCCCTCCAGCTCGGGGATTGCGGGCAGAGCGCGGCACACGGAGCTCCCCGGGAGCGCTGGCCCGGGGCGGGGAGGGGCTTTGGGGCCGGAGGGTTTTGGGGCCGGAGGGAACTGGGGCCGGAGGGTTTTGGGGCCGAGGGGAACTGGGGCCGCCCTGTTCCCGGGCTCTTTGAAGGGTTTGTGGCTGCCCACAAGGTTCTGGCCATGGCTGGGCTGAGATCCTCTGGCCGCTCATTTCGGGACCACCAGTGAGCTCAGGGATGGGGCTGTGGCCACCTTTTGATATCAAAAGATACCTCAAAGGCAAATATCAGAAAATGTTTGCACGGAGGGAGCCGGGCTGGGATTTTGGAGCTCTGGAAGCCACCGGCTGCAGAAATGCTCGAAGTGTTCCCGTGGGTGGCACATGAAAGGTGGGRCAGGGTCATTAATTTGGGGGCTGGAGCCCCTGGCTGGCTCGGGGAGACCACCAGAGCTCTGTGGGGTGTTTGGACAGAGAAGCTCGGACCCATCCTCCTCCCTCCATCCTTAAAAACCTCCCCACAGAGAGCAGGGAAAAACAAATCCCCCTCAAACGGCCCCGCTGGTGGTGCCTGCRGCACTATTTCTGTTTTATTGCTCCCCCAGTTTTTATAGAAGTGCTTTTTTTCATGGAAACATCGGCGTGGGGTGGGATTAGTGCAGCCACCACTTCAGAGGGGTGAGGGATGTGAGGATTCCCGCGCTGCCTGTCCTGGACCCGCGGTAGCTCAGACCATCCTCCTCATCCTCCTCCTCCTCCTCCTCCTCCTCCCGAACCTCGTGCGGGCTTTGCCGTTCAATCCCCTTTAAATCCGCTCCCGGGACGAGCAGGAGGGAGGGAGGGAGAGCATCTCCCGATGTTCCCAAACACTCCAGCCCGCGCACGGAACGTTCCCCGAGCGTTCCTGCCGCCCTCGGGCTGTTTTTGCAGGGCTGTTTATGCAGGGGGATGGTTCTTCCCGGCCCCTGGCACTTCCCGGGCCGGGTAAGGCTGTGTTTGTCCCGGGGCTGGGAGCCAGGGCCGGGCTCCTCCGAGATACAGAGCATTTCAAAAAGCYCCGATTGTGAGAGGCAAAGCCGTGGAAAATGTGGTTTTAAACTCCCAGTTTGAGCCAGGCTGAACTGGTGGAGCACCCAGTCCCCACTCTCAGTGGGATGTTTTCACTGGAATAATTTGGGTGGGAATGGCTGGAGATGGACAATGTCCCATTTCCCCCCTGTTTTTGTCACTTTGAACCCACAAATCCCCAAATGATCTCCCAAATGCTGCAGGTTTGGGATTGGGGACAATCTGCAGGAGCCCACAGGGAAACCACAGGGGCTGATCCCAAACTCC
>NW_026624291.1:46729-51603 GCF_030028575.1 Malurus melanocephalus
CAGCAGGGATGCAGTGGGGATGCAGAGAATCCATCAGGGATGCAGGATGATCCTGCAGGGATGAAGGATGATCCTGCAGGGATGCAGCTGCCCCCACCTTCCCTCCTCAGATCCAAGGGATGCTGTTGGGAACGTTCTGGACAGGGCAGGACCCCTCAAACCCCTCAGGACCCCCCTGGCTCGGAGCCCATTAAACGGCAATCTGCCAGTCAATAAATCAAAGCAGCTGAAAAATGAACTCGGGGGCTTTGTGAGAGGAGTTTTGCTTTTTTCCAGTTTGTTTTTTTCCCCTCAATTAAAGCAAACAAAACTGCCAGTGCAGGCGGGTGCTGCGAGGGCTGAGCTCRGGGTGCCGGGGAAATGAGCTCCGTAAATCACAGAGGGCTGGGAAATGAGCAAGTGTTGAAAAGGGATCAGCTGTTCCCCAGCTTGGCGGGGGAGAGGGCTGGCAGTGCCCATTCCTTCGGGAAGGCGGGATTTTCACCCCAAATCCATTCCCCGTGTTGGAATCAATGAGGGGAAGATGATGCGCGTGAGGTTTGGGCTGAAGGGATTGGGATTTACCCCAAAGATTGCAGGGTTTGGGGTGACATTGGCTGCATCGCTGCCCTAAGCAAACCCCTTTGGCCCTGAGGTGTTTTGGGGCTCTTTAATGGGGTCTGAAACTCCCTGGCTTTGGTGGGTTTTTGGGATCAAAGCTCGGGATGCTGTTACAGGAGTGGGAACAATGCCCTGTTTGGATTCTTTGGGGTTGGAGACCGGGTTTGTGGTGGCTTCAGCAGCTGGTTGGACTGGAGGAGCCCCAAGGTCTTTTCCAATGGAATCCAAGGTGTTCCAGAATGGAATCATTTTGGGATTGTGTGGGGGAATCGCTGCTTTGGGTTTCCCCCTCCTTGCTGTGGTGGAAACATTGGGATGATGGGAGAGATGGGAGCTGCAGGAATCAAAAACCCAAAAAAAACCCCAAAAACCCCCCAAAAACCCCAAAAATCCGCCAAATCTCCCTAGGTT
Source organism: Malurus melanocephalus (assembly GCF_030028575.1). Classification (NCBI taxonomy): domain Eukaryota; kingdom Metazoa; phylum Chordata; class Aves; order Passeriformes; family Maluridae; genus Malurus; species Malurus melanocephalus. The sequence goes on from NW_026624291.1 coordinate 47,741, forward strand.
CAAGCCCTTTTCCAGGTGCTCGTCCCTCCCAGCCCTTCCCAAACTTTCCCCCCTCGGGATGGCTCCGCTGGGGAGGCGGCGCCGGGAGGAACAAGGAGCTTTTCACTCGGGGGCTTTTTTTCCTGACCTACATTTTTATATTCCTGCGTCCAGTTTAGGTTTCAGCCCACTGGCGCTTCTCAGCCAGTAACAGCTCCAAAAAAATTCCTGATTAATTCTAGGAAACGCTCGGCTGGGAGAACATTCCKCCGTGCCCTCCGCCGGGGTCACTGCACGGTTTCCCCTCCTGCCAAAAACGGCCCCGTGGGGTTTTTTAGGGGTCACCAAACCCTCACTGGGACCCTTCCCCATCCTAGGAATCCCACTGGGATTTTGGGATGATCCAGGAGGGATCCCACACGGTGTCCCTGGGCCCTGCCAGCCCAAACACGGCCACGCACGGATGAGTTCCACCTCCAGAGGGATCCGTGTGAGTGGGTGTGGAATAAAACCTCCTTTTTTTTCCCCTCAAATCCGTGAAAATTATTTTTGGAAAACTTGCCGTAACCCACTTTGGACAAATCTGAATGGAAACAAAGAGACTTTTCTTGTGCTTTTTTTGCTTTTTCCTTGACTCCCTKTAGGGTGAGAGGTGGGGGATCCACGATCTCAACTCCTTGGGGATGAGGAGATAACGATCACAGCTCCTTGGGGATAAAGAGATAACGATCGTGGTGATTTGAAGCTCCSGAGCGTCTCTTTCTGCTGCCTCGGCGCGTTCCGCCGGGATTCCATCCCCGTCCTTTTCCGTGGAAAGAAGGAAGGGACAGAGGGGAGAAGGGAGGGCCCCAAGAGAATTAATCAGCTTAGGGTCAGCACAGGAAAAAACAGCGCTTAAATTGGTAATCCCCACGCTGGAAATCAGCTCAGAGCTGCGAAATAAATGCGCGGCCGGATGGGTTTTCCTCCCTCCCATCTCCCAGGGCAGGGGTGGTGACAGGGCAGGACCCCAGAGTGGCTGCTGCAGCCGTGTTTGGGGTCACTCCCSGATCCAAAGTTTTCCAGAAAACTCCCGGGCCCAGCTGTGAGGATTGGAGGCTTCCAGCAGGCTCCGGAACCTTCCCCAAACCGGGCAGCCGGGGCTGGCCCAGCCTGACGTCACCCCGCTGCAAAAAATGAGGGAGAATGGGACTTTCTTCATTCCTCGCCCCGCCTGTCGGGCCCCGGGTGACAGCCGGCTGTCAGGAGCCAGGGTGGCCTTTTCCTGCGGGGAGGGAGGGCGAGAATTGCTCGAAAGAGCGGGAGGCAGAACAGGTTGGAGTGTGCGAACAGGAGAGTCCTCAGGGGTGTGGCTGGGGGGTGACAAGCTCTATTTTTAGGTTTCCACCTGTGCTGGGGTTTGGGGGGTGGGTCAGGGCTGGAATTTGAGGAGGAAGCGGCAGATGGGGCAGGGAGTGACGCTGTGGGAGCGGCGGATGCTCCGAGTGCGTCCCTCGGGGAATGAGGCGCTGCCAGGACCCTCCTGGGGCATTTGCACCCCTGGAWGTGCCCTCAGCACCCTCTGCATCCATCCCAGCCACCCCTTCCACATCTCTGGAAAAGACTTTTTTATGTGTGTCACATCTCGGGGCGAGCTCTCAACACCCGGGGCTATTTTGGGGTTAAAGAGCTCGGGTTTTGGGAGSGCTCTCATCCCGCCTGACCCCGCGGTGCCCAGCACGGAGCATCCCCGGGGGCTCGGGCGGGGTTTGGTGGCGGTGCCCGTGACTCAGAGGCGGCTGTTCCGGGCCACTCGGTGACTCAGGGAGCTGCCAGCGCCTGTCTGAGCCGAGGTTATTCATTAACGCCTTCCCAGAAAGGGCGGCCTGGGAACAAAGCCCTCGCCCCGGAGCGCCGCTGCCACCTCTGCCGGGGCTGCCGGGCTTTTGGCAGGGTTTGGGATCGCCGCTCGGGGCTGGGGCTGTGRGAATGGGGCTGCAAGGAGAAGTTTTGGGGCTGCTGGAGCCTCCAGAGCTGCTTTAAATCCTCCTGGAGCAGCTGCTCCAGCCCTGGCACAGCACTGGGRTCACACAGGAACCCCCGGCCCTGCCCGGAGCTGCTGTGGCTGCCCCATCCCTGGCGGTGMMCGAGGTTTGGAGCACCCCGGRGCAGTGCTGGGTGTCCCTGCCATGGCATGGAGGGGTCAGGGTGGGTTTTACTGCCCCTTCCAGCCCAAAGCACTCCRTGATTCTGCGCTGCAGCTCATTGCTGGTGACGGAGCAGCAGCGTGGGCAGGATTCCTGCCCCGAGGATCGCAGATTGTCCCCTCCTGGGCAGGCCGGGGATGGGARCTGGCCCGGGGCAGGGAGGGAGGAGCTGGAAGGGTCCCCAGTGACAGCAGAGGGATCACAGGAGGGCTGCGCTCYGCGGCTGCATCGCTGTGACTGCAGCCCTTGCATGGGAAGCGTTCCCGCAGTGAAAATGGAACTGGGGCTCGTCTGAGCAGGGCTGAGTTGGGAACAGCCGGCCCGGGAACCGCAGGAGCTGCCACAATCCCTTCCCTGCCCCTGGCATCCCGTTCCTGTTTGGCTTTGCTGCCGCACGGTTCGTGCTCCCACCCTCCACAGCCAAAWTTCCCGTTTTTTCCTTTCTCTGCCCCTGCAGAACGCGGGTTTGGGGAGGGCAGGAGGCAAAGCCCCATCTCAGAACGAGCAAATCCAGGCTCTGCTCCTCCTCCCCTGCTGGCTCCGGATGGACGCTCCGAGCCCTGGCTCCATCCCTGCTCTCCCGGGATGTTGTGGGGGCTCGTGGAGAGGACAAAACCGCGGGGCTGGTGGCCAGGAGCCGCTGGTGGCCCGCAGTGTGTGGCCTGGAGGGCGGGGGCGCGGGGAAGCAGATGATCCCTCCTGGGGAATGTGGGAGGCAACGGGAAAGAAAAAATCGACTGCACCTGAAATGTGTGTGAATTGTGAGGGTTCAGGGCCGGGAATGCGCCGCGGGGGAAGGGCTGGGGCGTTCCGGGTCCGTGGGGTCGGGGTGGTCCTTCCTTGGGGGTGGAAACAATGGGATCTGCCAAACTGGGCGCYCCATGGCACCCCATGGCACCCCCAGGGACCCCCATGGCCCCGCGGGCCCGATTCACACGGGGGGGACGCGTTGATGTCCCCAGGGCGGGCAGGGGACATCGCTGCTGCTCCCGGCGCCTCCATCCTCGCAGCGCCGGAGCTCCGTGTCCCATCCCCGCGGAACCCCGGCCCCATCCCCGGGGGACCCCGGCCCCATCCCCGAGGGGCTCCGTTCCCCATCCCCGGGGGGATCCCTGCCCCATCCCCGAGGGGCTCCGTTCCCCATCCCCGGGGGGATCCCTGCCCCATCCCCACGGGACCTCGGCCCCATCCCGCTCTGCCCGGCGGCTCCTCGGGGTTGGAGGAGCGGGGAGCGCCTTTGATGTGCGGGTGTTCCCCGCGTTCAAACCCGAGCCGAGATAACAGATGAGAGCCCGGCGGGGTTGCGCTATCGCCCGCGGGCGCCTCTGATCGCTCCGGCCGCGGCGCCTTCAAACGGGAACGGGAACGGGAGCGGGAACGGGAGCGGCCACGCCCGGCGGCGATGGGGCTGTGCCCTACGGGATGTGCCCCACACGGGCTGTGCCCTACTGACCGTGCCCCATGAGCTGTGCCCTACACGGGCTGTGCCCCACTGACCGTGCCCCATGAGCTGTGCCCTACACGGGCTGTGCCCCACTGACCATATTCTATGAGCTGTGCCCTACACGGGCTGTGCCCCACTGACCATATTCTATGAGCTGTGCCCTACACGGGCTGTGCCCTACTGACCATATTCTATGAGCTGTGCCCTACACGGGCTGTGCCCTACTGACTGTGCCCCACTGACCGTGCCCCATG